>NW_024869401.1:0-21124 GCF_013358625.1 Macadamia integrifolia | reverse complement strand
GAACTATTTTCTTGTTGTGAAAATCATTATATTATTTGGAATCGTTGCTTGCAAGAGCATGCCTACATCTGCTGCACTTGATGTTGTAGCTAAAAATTTAAATCTGAAGTTTTTTTAGGTATTATGTTATACATAATAACTAGATTTCTTCTTAGAAGGCCTCTGCTAATATATTGAGTGGGAGTATATGGTCTCTCTTTTGATCAGATTCCAACAGGCTGTAAATTTTTTGGGAACTTCAGATTCTGGATTATGTTCGGTTTGTGGTGAAGAAAGTTTTGGGACTGATACTTATTTATGTTTTCATATAAATATGATTGTTGCAAATGTGAAAATAGGTAAGATTTAGAACATGTTTTCTTTAATTTAGCAGATTATTTCTTGTATCCTCTCAAAAGAGGTTCTTTGCCAGGTTGTGGATCTCAAGAATTAGGATTTCTAAGTATCATGGATTCTCTTCAATGTCTTAATATTATGCAACAATCTCAGAAAGTAGAATCTATACTTTCTCATGCATCAAATGCAATCACTTCATAAGAATTACTTCCATGTCTATTCATTACATCTTTACGATGACTTTAATTTTTTTTTAGCTGATGATTTACTCTCTTTGGTGCATGTTAGCTTTGTTCCTGTTTGATCCAAATAAGCCTTCCTTCATTTTTTTTTTTGGTAAGCCAATAAGCTTTCTCTAATGGTTATATTTGTGCCACCTAATATAACTATATGCAGACAATTTATGGTAGTGTTCTATCTTTATACTCTTCCCTTAATATGTAGCATGAGGACTACGTGTTAAAGAGAGGCCGTCAGAACATATATCAATTATAGCACATGCCTCATCGCAGCAGTATAGCGTTTCACTTAGAGCAACTTCACATAAGAAAGATGTTATATGTATTAGTTTGCCTTGCACTGTACCTTTAATGGTACTAAATGATCTATGTCTTAGGATATTTAATTATTGAGATGTGAGTAAATTATAAAAAATGGTGTGAGAATAAATGGATTTGAATTTTGTCCAAAGTCTTGAAAATCATTTGCAATGCCAACCAATAGGTGCTTCCCAGGGCTTTTGGAGTTGGAAGTTTCATATTTATTGTTGAGGTTTTCCATCAGTGTATATCTTCTTTATCACCAACAAAGTTGTATCGCTCTTCCAACCAATTAAATCCTTTGAAGTATGTACCCGTTAGAGCATTATTCACCAATTCTTCTTTGTAATAATTACCATCATATATTTCCTTTGTCACATTGGGAAATAAATCTCTGAAAACTATTTGCTCTCTCTCTCTCTCTCTCTCTCTCTCTCTCTCTCTCATGTGCTTTTGCACCTGCACCTTTGCTAGTATATATATGTGTGTGTGTGTGTTTTTAGTTCGTTATACATATTATTATAATATATATGCATTGTAGCATAGGTTATAATATAATACATTATAGATTTAATATATTATAATGTTACATACACACATCACTCACTTTTTTTAATTTAAAAACCCCTATACATAATATATTATAAAGTATGAACCCTTCATCCACTTTTAATTTTAAGAATCTGTTGAATAAAAAAAAAATGGGATAGATGTAAGAACTCGACCTAACCTGGCCCGCTATAAGGGCGAGTTAGGGTTGATTTTTTCTAGGCCTTGGTAGGTTGGGCCCTTAATAATATGATAAAGTTGATGGGAAAAACAATAATTCCTTAAAAATATAACACCACCCTTCTTCTTCTCCTAATCGTCGCACCACCCCTGTGCCTCCACCACCATCACCACCATATCGTTTGCACTGTCACAACCACTGTTAGCAAAAATGCGTTTAAAACTCCGTTTTAAACACGATCTCATTTTTTACCATTAAAAACATGTTTTTCAATATGCTTCTCAGAGATACGGGAAAAAACTGCAAATGGCAAGCATTCCTGTTCTAAACACATTTAAAACGCGTTTAAACACGTTCCCCTTTTTTGGCATTTTTTAAGACTTAACTTATTAAACATAATGTCTACTTAGTTGACCATATCTCTCTCTCCTGAACTCTGATCGACTTGATTCTTTTTCCGACTTGAAACTAACTCAAAGGCCCATATTTCTCATTATATCACCTTTAACTCAATATCAATGTATGGACCTCGAAATTGAGATACAAACTGATGCATTTGCTGAAAAATATTTCTTAAGTGATGACTCCTAACTCAAACTGAACATACATCACTCCAAAAGTGTATTGACCATGTTGACAACAATGAACAACATCATAGCTAAACCACATTGCTCAATAATACTTGGACATGTGTGGTGTATGAATTTAGAATTGGTGTTGGATGATATTCAATTATTTGTCATAAAACTTATAACGAGACATGAGATATATATGCATTAGTGTTGGATACTGAAGTTGTTTTGAACATTAGATGCAAGTATTCATGTAATAGTTCCTTAATTTATAAGAGTAAACTACCATTTTTTTGGTCACGTTTATTTGAAATCTACACGTCTAAAACTCGTATTATCCGTTTTGCGTTTTTTGCCATTCTCTGTTTTTTTTTTCGTATCGTTCAAAAAATTTTACTGTTTAAAACACATACTGTATGTTTCTATATTTTTGCCGTTCCCATTTTTGCTAGCTATGGTCACAAGTACCTCCACTATTAGTTGACTATTTTATGAAATCAATTCAAAATTGAAATAGAAATCTTACCAAATCTAGCCTTAGTACATAAATGGGTTTTTCGTAAAAAAGAATTATTTCTACCAAGGAATGATCTAGAACTTCTATCCAAGTAGTTTATGTACCTACGAACAATTTGACCAAGGGCTCTTCACGGCATTTGCAATTTTAGATTTTATGAAAATATGAAAAGGAGTGCACTGATAGAGTGGATTTAGAGTGCATAGCAAAAAGGCATTAGTTCCACCCACTGGTCCTCGACCGACTGGTCTACGTTTCAAACTATATATGTATAAATGAAGAGAAAATGACCTCACAGTTGTGGTGGAGAATAATATTGTAGCAAGCGACTAGTGAAAGTAGAAACAAATAGCCAAGGATCTTTGAAGTAAGCCTCTAAAAGTATTGCTAATTGAATAACATTACAAGATTTTGAAATTAACTCCCCATGTATGTATTTATTGATTTATTAGACAGATCACAAGAATCCAATGCCCAGAGTTTTTTTTTTTTTTTTTGGTGAAGCCCAAAGTAAATTTTGACAATGAGTACAAAAGGTTTAAGGCCCAAATGAAAAAGGAAAAATAAAAATTGTAAAAAGAAAAGCCATTTTAATTATTACAAATTTATAATTCCATGACATTAAACATATACGGAGCCTCAATCCCTTTTTATTCTCTTTAATTTGCCACACTGTGCAGAACCACAGTTTCAACAGTGAGTCCCGGTCCAAACCCAAAGAGAACACCCCACTCAAGCCCCTCACCGGTAGTCTTCAGCCCTTCCTTGGCTGACGTCTTCCTCATCTCATCCAAGATGAACAGCACACATGCACTAGATATATTACCATACTCACTAAGGATGTGCCTTGTGGCCTGTAACTTCTCAGGTTTAAGGGCCAACTTGGACTCAACCTGGTCCAAAATAGCCGGTCCGCCCGGGTGGGCAATCCAGAAAATTGAGTTCCAGTCAGAGATACCAATAGGCTCAAATGCCTCCACAAGGCTCTTCTCAATGTTTTTAGAGATTAGGCCAGGGACATCCTTGAGAAGGTGGAAGGTGAGCCCAACCTCTCTCAAGTGTCCATCGATGGCACCATCGCTATCAGGGAGGATGGTTTGGGCTGCTGAGACTAACTCAAACAAGGGCTTCTCAACCCCAGGCACTGGGTCAGCCCCAACTATGACTGCAGCTGCTCCATCTCCAAAAAGAGCTTGACCCACTAGACTATCAAGGTGAGTATCACTTGGGCCACGGAAGGTCACAGCAGTGATTTCAGAACAGACTACTAGGACACGTGCACCTTTGTTATTCTCTGCAAGGTCCTTAGCTAGACGAAGAACCGTGCCACCTGCAAAGCATCCTTGTTGGTACATCATGAGTCTCTTCACAGAGGGTCGAAGCCCAAGGAGCTTGGTGAGCTGGTAATCACATCCAGGCATGTCTACACCACTGGTGGTGCAAAAGACTAGGTGGGTGATTTTAGACTTGGGCTTTCCCCATTCCTTGATGGCCTTAGTCGCTGCTTCTTTCCCTAGCTTTGGCACCTCAACAACTACCATGTCTTGCCTAGCATCCAAAGAAGGAGCCATGTAAGCACACACATTTGGGTTCTCCTTCAAGATCTCCTCAGTCAAGTACATGTAACGTTTGTTGATCATTGATTTCTCACCTGTAAATTTATACATATTAATACGCATAGAAAGAAAAGAAAAAGAATATTACAAGGCAAAGATACCACCAAGAGGCAGTAGGCGGACATAAACAAAGTGAGAAGACTCACACATGCGCTTGAACTTCTCTTTAAGTTCGGCCTTATGTTCACTATTGGTGATGCGGAAGTAGTAATCGGGGTATTCGCTCTGATCGACGCAGTTAGGTGGAGTGGCGGTGCCGATGGCCATGACGGTGGCTGGGCCTTCAGCTCTCTGAGACTTCCGGATGGCATCAACAGACACCATTTTGGGAGTTTAGAACTCGGGAACGAAGCTCTGTGTCGGTAGTGTGGGCTGGGGAATGGTGGTTTTGAAGGAGAATGCAAGAGTAGAGGAGAGACTAGGGAGGTTATATGCTTCGTAAAGGAAAGTGAGTTACTTAAATAGGAGGAAGCGGTGGATGAGCATCACATGATTGATCACCAATTACCTGCTTCCACGCCTCGGTCTACTAGGGAGAGGGGGTAGATTCATCCGTAAGGCATGTAATTAAGTACACTCAAGTTTGGTTACGAGAATAATCTTGTACACTCCTGGTCCTGTCCTTGCACTTGGAATTCATTAACTCTATAGCTCAATTAGAGAGGCACTTTTCCGTTGATTGGTTCCACATAATGGTCCAAACTTTTCGTGGGCATTGTATTAATTGACCATATTTCATGTCCCTGTATTTACTAAAAAAAAGAAAAATGAAAAATATTTTCTCGAAAGAGTGTAGCTTTTGTGTCGAGACACATGGGTGGGTGGGTAAAATGATCAGCCCGCCCTCTTGAAAGGGAAAATGATGTTTTTGTGAATGTTTCCTCATGTAGTCTCTTTGGTCCTCTACACATGTGCAGTTGAACTGTACTCCCGCATAAAAAACACTTCTCTAGAAAAAATATTTGTCCATATAAGATTTTTTTTTTTTTTAAAGAAAAATAACATTGTTAATCTAGTACAGGAAATGCCCAAACTAGTGAGGATGTCAAAAGATTGCACTACCTTCCCCCTATGTGCATTGAAGATGCTCTAGCGCATTTGGCATGCCCTAGGCCAAACATGCAAGGTTCTTTCACCTATTTTTATAATAATAATAAAAAGAAAGGAATAAACACACTACTCACGTATGGTAAACTGGATAGACACAATAGTCACTAGCTTATGGTATGCCAGCTTTTTTCCAAAAAAAAAAAATATATATTTTCATATTTGGGTGGGATTTGGTAGACAAGTCGGATCTCAAGCAGATTTTGGATCCGGGTTTGGATCATTGTTTTGTAAAAACATTTGTATGATTGTTGAGGATGCAATGAAAATAAATAGCATTAAAATATCTAGATATGACCAACATCCGATCCATCCATTAGGGTCTTGGGTCGGATTTGGATGGATAATATATAATGGACCAAACCATCCAGATCTCGATTGGAATTATCCAAGTAAGAAAGCAGATCCGGTAATGGATTCTGCCTTTGGGAAGGGGGGGAAGGGTGGGGAGTTTGTGACCAGTTTTTAGGGAGCCAGGGTGCTCCTCTCATCGAGGTTTAGCATATAAGAGAAAAAATAGAAAATATTTTACAGGTATAGCAAGTAAAATCATTCTCTCGCAAATTATTTTCTAGTATAATAATTTGACATTTTGATGGTTAGATAAATTTAATATTTTAAACCCAATGGGGTAGCGCAGTTGGTGAGCAACGAACTTGGTACGAGCCGTAAACTCGGACGTCCTAAGTTCGACTCCCTCGGACGTCCTAAGTTCGACTCCCTCGAACGTCCTAAGTTCGACTTCTACTAGGCATACCTTGGGCCATTCACACGGGGGTGTTTAGTGCTCTTCACTGCTTTCAGTGAAAGTTGAATGGTTCTCATTCAAACCCAGTATGACCCGATCCATGCGGTTGTGGGGTCAGTATGGGCCCACGGTTGTGGGATCAGGCCGAAGGCCTGGATACCAGTCATGAGCCAAAAAAAAAAAAATAATTTAAAATTAAGAAAAACGGTTTGGCACACCATTTATGTACTGTAAGCTAGCATCCATTGTGTGTATCACTCTCATTCCTCCATTTGAAAGATACAAGTGTGTCAACAAGATCACCTTGCCCCTAATTGGATGCCTATGTACCTCCCTTGATTTGTCCACATTGATGTAGTGGCCACAAAACCAGGTGGTGATCTCCAACCTTAAGAAAAGGGGGAGGAGCTTCTACCATTTCCCATGCCAAACACAACAACTGTTTTAAGGGGGATAGGGGTGTTTTTTTCCAAGCCTCCCTAAAAACAAGGGTTGTATGTGGGCGTGGGGAACTTTAGATGGACATAGTTCTTTCTTCCTAAAAAAAGTTTGGGAAGAATTTTCTATTTGAGAGCATGACATACGCCAAGTGCACCTATGTGGGTTACCAAAAACAAAAAGTGACCCAATGTGTCTATCTCTCCCATCCCCTTCCCCTCCTCTTCCCGCTCCCGATCCCGAATGAAATAACATCTCTACCCCTATTGGTAGAAGGGAGAGATAAACACGAATTTAGATCCTCTTTAGCGTTGGAGAGAGCACAACGCATATCCAGCAACAGGGAACTCCTTGGGGTGTGTGCCCAAGGTGCTTCCAGCTATCAGATCTATGGTATAGAAGATCAAAATCTGATAGACAATGAGAGTTTTGTTGTAGGCCATACTCCTGGACAAAGAATAATTTCCCAAAAAAATCTACATTATCTCGCTATCAGAAAGAATATCATTAGGCATGCATTAGATTGTGTATGGGTATATCCATTAGCGGGGAACCCCTTGAGGTGCGTGCCCAAGGTGCTCTTAGCTGTCGGGTCAGGTCGGGTTGAATTCTCTCCACCGTTAGAGAGTACTGGTGTAGACCACACTCCTAGATAAAGAACAATTTCCCAAAAAATCCCACATAATCTTGCTGTTAGGAAGAAGATCATTAGACATGCATTGGATTGTGTAAGGACGCTGATTGATGTTTGCTCAACCATTAAAACAGGACTGTATGGCTTTAAAAACTACCTTATCATTTTCTTTTTCTTTTTTTGGGTAGAAACTACCTTATCATTTAACTACATCAGAATCTCAGCGACTTTGACAATTACAGCAGAGACCTATCAGTTTGATTTCTATTAAATTAATACCTCCATTTTTTTTTCTTTTTTTAATAAAAACACCAGTATGAAATATTGCTCGAATATATTGATTACAAAGGTTTTTAAAATCAATTCTTATCCGATTCAGATCAGAATTGGTACTGACTGCTTCCATCACTGATCACACATGATATGATCCAATATCGATAGTAGAAACCATGGTCATACATCATATGCAATTAAAAAAAGAGAAAAATTTTCTTTACTGCTGGCCGGGTTGCAACCCCTGTTGATAGCAATCAAGGAAATAGAATCAAGGTGATAAGTTGGAAAATATCCTCCTAGGATAAAATTTTCTACTCCTACCTCTGGTATTTGTTGGAAAAAGAGGGAGTTCACACCTTAGTGATATCACTTTTTTCTTTTTTTTTTCGAGTGACCTTAATTATAAAGATTAAGTAATTATTTTATGCAGAAAGACCAATTTGAGCCTCAAATTATTATTAGTAGTAAGAAATTAATTGTTTATAAAATATTGATTATAATATGGTCTAGTTGTACTTAAAATGGCTAACCTAAAAAAACAATGTATTTTGGTTGACCCATAATGAGCCTGATTGACCTAATTAGAATCAACCAAAAAATCCTCTAAGCCAATCTTCCCTGTGGCCACCATGCGGTGACAACTACATAACCCAAGCGAAGGACCGAGGAAGGTCTCGTGTCTCAGAAGTATAGTTGTGACACGCCCTATGACACTTAGGTTTGGCGATCGTGGCTGTTGCTGCTCCGGTGGCTGCACAAGTATGTGGCCCTACGAGAGACACTCTCCATACCCGTTTGTCAAAATTAGGTAGTAGGCCAGTGGCCACACGCCCCACCAACCAAGGCTTAACCATGTTGGCGACTCTCCAGCCAAGCATCCACTCTATGTTATTGGATCTACCCCTTAAATTTTGTGGGCCCTCTTCATTGAGATGATCATTATGGGAGTTTTGTTTTCCTTGAACCATGTTCTTGTTTTAATTAGACGATGCCAGGAAAAAGGTATTGATGCAGACATTAGAGGTTTAGTCAATTATTTGAAGTAGGTTAAAGAAAAAACGACGGATCCTCGTAGAGATTTGAAATAATTCAATGTATTTGCATAACCTAATTGTGAATGTTACTACTAGTTTGTGGTCTTGGAACTTTCATTTCCTTTATTTTTTTTCCTTTTTAGAGAAAAGAATAGGCACACTAAGGAGGTTATTTAGGAATAAAAATGTGTTAGCGGTTTACTGACCATTAGATTAGATACATTAGATCTATTTCATTGATTTATCGCATTTTCTCCTTCATCTTCCCTTTTTTCTTTTTCTTCTTCTTAGCAGATGGCAACCCATTGACGACGGACGTGATCGGACTCAGTCACAAGCTTTTCCTTGAGTGTTGCAGTAGTAGTAGGTGCAATGTAGTTATTATGACCAATATCTGTGCCATCGTATATATACGCAGAATTTAAGTTCTACCCATTCCTCCTCTCCTGCCATTATTTATTTTTTCTGTAAACAACAAACTTGCAGTGAATCCCGTGCCTAGCACACTAGTTGCATCCTCTGTCTATAGAGCAGGCGCTAGGAGTGTGGAAGGTCTAAGGATCGACTCCTGTCACATGCATTCCACCCTATACGTATCATTTCCCTCCCCCTTTAATTTCTAGGTAACCTACCTGATACGGTAGATTTTGTCACCCAATAAGGTGAAGACACGTGGCATCCAAGGGAGGAACACGTGTCACCCATCCGATGGAGGCCGTAAGGCTTCAAACCACATGAGGAGAAGATGCCTGAGGGGGGTTCCCAAAACCCTAGGCTGAGAAACCCTATAAGAGTGAACCCAAAAGAAACCTGGAGGGAGGTACGCCGACACCTACCATTACTCCTGTAAAAACACCGTTCTGTCGGTCACTAACTTGGGCATCGGAGGACTAATCCCAGAGATACCACCAGGCCTCTGCCTTCTGTGCTTGTGCAGGGTCGGCTCATACTGATTTTCGACAGTAATAGATTGGCGCCGTCCGTGGGAACGACAGTAATAGTGGAAAAAACCTACAATGATCGGGGGAAGCTTCAGGAGGGCTCCCCCCTTGATGGAAATCGACGAAGAACGGGGAAACAATGATTGGAAAGGTTTCATGAGGGACTAGCGCTTAGCCGGATATTCGGTACACGGAGATAGTAATCTTCCACCCCCTCCTAGGGCACAGGAATATGTGACAAGGGAGCAGTTTGACGCCCTTCAGAAGAAGTATGATCGAATGGCCGAGACAATGAAGGAGGTCTCCAAGGCCGTCTCTCAAAGGACCGGTGGAGCACCGCAAAGCTCCCATGTCTAGCCATAGCAAGCCCAAGATGAGGACCGGAGTAGTTTAGGATCGATAAGGTCTGGCCGAAATCCTTGAAACCAAGCTATGAGGGAAAGCCCCGCACCCAAAGAAAGGACGTGACGCGCCACCGGGGCCAGGCATGAGGGACCACGCCAAGGAGACAGACAGAGACGTGAGGGCTCGGGGTTGAACCAGATGATCCTAGACCTGAAAGACGAGATTTGGAAGGTCGCAAAAAACCAGATAGGAACTCTCGAGCTGGACCTCACTAATGACATGGCTCTAGCCGATGAGGTCATGAGGGACTTGCTCCCAGTCGGTTTTCATCTACCCAAATATGACACCTACGACAGGTCTGGAGACGCCATCGATCATCTGGAAGGCTTCAAGGTTGCGATGCAGTTTCACCAAGTCTCGAAAAACATCATGTGTCACGCCTTGCCTTTAACATTCAGAGGAGCGGCAAGGTTATGGTACAACCGCCTACCAACGAAATCGATTCACAGCTTCAACGATTTTGAGTTACTTCTTCGTGAGGGGATTCTCCAGTAGCCAACCACTTCAGAAGACCACATTGAACCTGACCAACGTCAAAAAACATGAAGGAGAGTCACTGCAAAGCTACATGAAGTGCTTCCAACAGGAGAAGATCACGGTCAGAGGTTTAGACCCGAAAGAAAAGTTCACGGCCTTGTTGGGAGGTGTCAAAGATAAAGAGCTAAAAAGGTCTTTGGCGAAGCATACACCGAAGAACCTAGCTGAGTTGAGGGCTCGGTGTGGTAAGTATATTCAGATGGAAGAAACCCTCCAAGCTGATGAGGAAGCTGAAGCGAAGACGGGGAGTAAAAGGACCTCAAGAGACGAAATTCTGAACTTGATTGGCCACCTAGTCTACCGAAAAAGTTCGAGAGATATGCACCGCAAAATCGGAGACGGACGAACGTGCTAATGCAGATAAAAGAAACCCCAGACGCCAGAGTCATGAAGTGGCCTAGGAAGATGGGACGACATCCTGAGAGACGCAACATGGACAAGTTTTTCTACTTCCACAGAGACCACGACCATAACACCGAAGATTGTTGGCACCTGAAAGGAGAGATCGAAGGAATGATCCGAAGAGGATACTTAGGTCAGATCGTAGACCACGAAAAGGAGGATGCCCAAGACGGCAATGATCGCAGGGACAGCCGCCAAAGAGACGGTAGAGGCCACCATGAAAAAAGGGGGCTAGCTCGCAAGGGCAATCAGGAATGGCAAAGGGATCGGACACCCAAGGAAGCTAACCATCACCCCCGGGACGATCATAAAAGCCCAACTAGGGTTATAGCAACTATCAGTGGAGGCCTAACTACTAGAGATAGTTCCATCTCCGCCAGGAAAGCAAAACCCTATGCGATAAGCGTGCATATGGCCGAATGGTCAAACAAGAGGGCAAGGACGGGGACGGACATCTCCTTCTCGGATGACGACCTGGAAGGGGTGTAGAAGCCACATGATGATGCCCTGGTAATCACCATGACCGTAGTCGATTGCAGAGTAAAAAAGATCTTGGTGGATAACAGCAGCTCAGCTGATATCCTATTCCTTAAAGCCTTCCAAAAGATGGGTCTAGATAAAGGAAAGCTGAAGAAGGTCGAACACCCATTGCAAGGGTTCTCGAGCACCCTAGTCAAAGTAGAAGGGTCAGTTGAGCTGCCGGTAAGGGTAGGCACCGGAGACCGCTAGGTAACAGTTATGATCAACTTCTTAGTAGTAGACATCACTTCAGTGTACAACGCCATACTAGGGAGAGTTGGCTTAAACTTATTAAAGACTGTCATCTCCATACCACACCTCAAGATGAAGTTCCCAACTAAGAATAGGGTTGGGGAGTGTTAAGGTGATCAGGAGGCATCCTGGAAGTGCTACGCCACCACCTTATGGGGAAAGGGAAAGGGAAAGGCGGGCAAAGCGCTCCCATTAGAAGATCTACGAGATGATACAAATTATCAAAGGAGAGAATCGACTGAGGAGCTGATACAAGTCAAAGCCGAAGAAGGGGATAGTACTCTCCAATTCCAAGTCGGGGCTACAATGCCAAGATAGCAACGGGAAAAACTCATCTCATTCCTTCGAGGCAATTCTGACGTCTTCGCCTGGTCGGCCTCAGACATGCCTAGGATAAACTGAGCAGTAATAGAGCATCGTCTGAGCATTGACCCAACTAAAAAGCTAGTACAGCAGAAGAAGAGGACCTTCGCCCCCGAGAGGCAACAGAAGATAGATGAGGAGATAGAGAAGTTACTAGAAGTAAAGTTCATCTGTGAAATCCAATACCCCAACTAGATATCCAACTTGATTATGGTCCCAAAGGAAAACGGGAATTAGAGGATTTGCATCGATTTCACGGATTTAAACAAGGCCTGCCCAAAAGACAGCTACCCCTTACGAAAGATAGACCTCCTTATCAACGCCACTTCAGAACATGAGGCACTGAGCTTCATGGACGTGTACTCGGGATACAATCAGATCAAGATGTGTGAGGAAGATGTCCCAAAGACATCCTTTGTGACCGAGGGAGGACTTTACTGCTACGAAGTAATGCCCTTCTGACTAAAAAACTCAGGGGCCACTTATCAAAGGTTAGTAAACAAGATCTTCAAGGGGATGATTGGCAAGACTATGGAGGTGTACATGGATGACATGCTAGTGAAAAGCCTGAAGGCGGAACACCATATCCGAGACCTAGAAAAGGCATTCCAAGTATTAAAGCAATACGGCATGAAGTTGAATCCAATAAAGTGTGCGTTCAAAGTAGCATCGGGAAAGTTCCTCATCTTTATAGTTTCAAAGAGGAGAATCGAGGCCAACCCGATGAAAATACAGGCCATCTGAGATATGAGATCACCACAGAATGTGAAGCAAGTCCAAGAGCTCACAGGTAGAGTCGCCGCCCTAGGACGGTTCATGTCTCAGTCAGCTGATAAGTGCCTTCCTTTTTTCAAAACCTTGAAGGGGTCGAAAAAGTTCAAGTGGACAGAGGAGTGCAAAAAGTCTTTCGAACTATTGAAAGAATACCTAGCGACGCCCCCACTACTAACGTAGCCAAATACAGGGGATACCTTATAATTATACCTAGCTGTATCTGTGGCAGTAAGCGTGGTACTAATAAAGAAAGAAGGAAGACAATAGCGGTCAATATATTACGTTAGCCAAACCCTTTTGGATGCAGAAACAAGATACAGAAATATAGAGAAAGTAACATACGCCCTGGTGATAGCGGAAAGAAACTGAGGCCCTATTTCCAGTTGCACACGGTGTGCGTGCTCACAGACCAACCTCTGAAGAAGATACTGCAGAGGCCAGATATGTCCGGCCACCTAGTAAACTGGGCCATAAAATTGGGAGAATTCGACATCCATTACAAACCGAGAACCGTAATAAAAGCATAAGCCCTAGCAGACTTCATAGTCGAGACAACGCTCCCAGATAAACCCCAGGAGTCTGTCGAGACTCGGGCAGAAAGGACTTGGATATTATATGTGGATGGTGTATCCAACAGCGTGGGAAGCGGTGCTGGGATCATACTTGTTAACCCCGAGGGATTCAAAATCGAGTATGCAATACAATTCGACTTCGATGCATCCAACAATGAAGCTGAATATGAAACACTAATAGCTAGAATAAATTGGCACCAGCCTTGATGGTACAGGAGTTAGTAGTGCACAGTGACTCATAGCTCGCGGGTGCGATAGGTGAATGGGGACTATTAAGCTAAGGAGCAAAGGATGGCCGAGTACTTGAAGATGGTGCGAGAGAAAGTAACAGCCTTCAACGAGTTCGAGGTAAGGTAGGTGCCGCAGGCAGAGAATGCCAGCACAGACATGCTATCACAATTGGCCACCTCTGGCTTCACGAACCTTGGATGATCGGTGTATTTCAAAGTATTACCCCAACCAAGCACAGAAGGACCCCGGGAAATATTACCCGTTGACGAGGACGGCCCTAGCTGGATGGATGCCATAATTGAATACTTAAAGGAAGGAATACTCCCCAAAGATAGGGACGAAGCAAGGAAGGTATGAATACGATCAGCATGCTTCCTATTGAAGGATGAGACGCTGTACAAAATAGGGTTCACCACACCATACCTCAAGTGTCTAAACCCTGTTGATGGTGAGTACGCACTCCGAGAAGTACATGAAGGGATATGCAGCCAACATCTCAGAGTTTGGGCCTTGGCCCATAAAGTACTGAGGCAGGGCCTGTTCTGGCCTACTATGAGGAAGGATGCGGAGTTGTTCGTCAGGAAGTGCATTAAGTGTCAGATGTTCGCCCCCGTCCCTCGGTGGCACCCTGCCGAGCTTTCTCCCCTGTCAAGCCCGGTACCATTTGTCATATGGGGAATGGACATCCTGAGCCCGTTCCCCCTGGCCACGAGGCAAAGAAATTTTATTGTGGTAGTGGTAGACTACTTCACGAAGTGGGCAGAAGCCGAAGCCCTGGCTACGATATCCGAAAAGAATGTAAGGGACTTCTTTAAGAGGGCAATAGTCTATCGATTCAGAATCCTCCAGGTGGTGGTAACAGACAATGGAACTTAGTTTGCCAACCCAACTTTTGGCTTGTTTTGTGATGCCCTCGGCATTGACCACAGGAAAATGTCCATCGGTTACCCATCAACCAACGAACTGACAAAGATAACCAATCGTACCCTGCTCCAAGGGATAAAGAAGAGACTGGATGACACCAAAGGGTTATGGGCAGAAGAATTATACAACATCCTCTGGGCTTATCGCATGACTGAGAGATCAGCCACCAGAGAAACACCCTTCATTTTAACCTATGGCACCGAAGCTGTACTCCCGATGGAGGTAAGAGTCGTGACTCATCAGATTCAGTATTACAATGAAGAAGAAAACGACAAAGGACTCCAAGTTAATTTAGACCTCTTAACTGAGGTCAGAGACACCTCGCAAGAAAGGATCGCCGCCTACCAGTAAAAGTTTACGAGGTATTACAACTCTAAATTCTGAAGGAACGAGTTCATAATGGGTGACCTCGTCCTCAAAAGGTCAGAGATATCAGACCCGAGGCATCAAGGAAAGCTAGCTCCAAATTGGGAAGATCCTTACGGAGTCTCAAGGATAATATGACCAGGGTCCTATCACCTGGAGACTACGGGGGGAGAAAAGGTACCCCGATCATGGAACTCGAAGAACTTGAGGAAATTCTACCAGTAGTGAAGTAGCATGCACATTTACATTTACATTTCGTAATTTTTTCTCTAAGCACTTTCGAGTTGTAACTCTTTATCCCAAACACTTTGAAGGATTTTCATTTCATAAATATATGAGCTGGCTTACGGCAATCGCTTCCCGATAGTTACTAATACAAGGCACTCACTTCAGTCGGGCGCTCGGGCCAAAGCCGAGAAAAAATGGTCTAAAGAATAACCTTGGTTGGGAGCTTAGGCCAAGGCAAAGCATACCTGGCCATGAACCTTAGATAGGACCTTAGTTGAGAGCCAACAATAGATAGGGGTTATAAAGGAAGCACCTGAGCGCGGGGGCTGAATGAAGACACCCCGAGGTTCGTGGGAGCCTCGGCCTTTATTCCCACACCATCAGACCAATGACTCAATAGGACCGAACCCTGTGATAAAGGTTGGCTCCCACTGAACCACTTGAATGAGAGCTTCGACCTTCATACCCCCACCTGTAGGCCAAAGATCTGGGACATCCCTTCTGATTCAAAATCGGTCTTTGGGTTTGGAAAGAAAAAAAAGAGACAAAAGACAAATTGAGAAGACAAGTATCTAAACAAAAAGCATTTCATTCATAGAGACGCCCGAAGGCCAACATTACATTAGGATGCCTGAAGGCCAAAATTATAAAAAAAAAAAAAAAAGGGCCTTATGGAGCATCTGTGGGAGGGATGGCCTCATCCCCGGCATAGTCGGCAGTGTCCACATCAGAGTCTCCTCTTCTAGGAGTAAGAAGGACCTCACGAGAAACCTGGACCCCCTCTCCCTCACTGCCGCTATCCTCGCCATCTGCGACCTCGGTGGCGGCAGGAGCTGCATCAGCGTCCTCCTCGAAGATGAGGCCACTCCCCTCAAAGGATACCTCGGGATGATGTTCGAGGACCCAGTCTAGAACATCGGTGGTGCCCATGATGAACCTGGGGGTGATGGCACGCTTTACCACCTCCTGAAAGTCCTCAGAGGACTTGTAGCTCTCGACGACTCAAGCTTTGGCCTCCCTCAGCTTTACGGCAGTCTGTGCCTCCAGTTCTCTGAGCTTCTGATCACCCTCCTGTTGTGCGCAAAGGAGGTCGGCCTCCACATGTTCCACCTTCTCAAGGAGGACTGTGCACTCCTTGTCGAGGGCCGACTTTTCATGCTCAGATGCCTCGAGGTCCCTAGCCAGGGCTTCAGCTCGGATAGTCAGCTGGCCGACTTGGTTCTGAGCCTGAAAGAGATCAACAGTTGGAAAAAATGAATAATAAAAAAAATTACTAAAGGTCGAATGCCGAAGATTACCGCTGCCATAAACACACAAGTGCTTGTAATCATAGCCTTGGTCCCTTGGCTTTGGGCCTCAGCCGCCTTTCTTGGTAGGCTCACCTTCTGGATGAGCTCTTTGGCAACCCGCCCAATGGAAAGTGTCTCGCCCTCCTTGATGGACCACCGAGGGATGAACCCGACTTTGGCTTGAGAATGACTGCCTCTCGGGCTTTAAAATTCGACACCAGGGGAGGAGGCCCTCGGAGGGGATGTGCCCCGGCTTGGGGCCTCGAGCGCCTGAACGGCCTCAGCGGTGGGGCCTTCAAATCTAGGCTTCTTCTTTGGGAGGGCATCAGAAGTCGAAGCCCCTCTTTTATTTCTTTTCTTCAGCTGCCTCTGTTGGGCATCTTGGACCCTGACTTCCTTCAGCTGGGCCTGTCTCTCGGTCGCAGCCGCTCTGACTTCTGCTCTCGAAATTTACACTGCAACAAAGATGGTCAAGATTAGTACGAGAATGCTAAATCCGAAGCAAAAATAGTGGTAAATCTAGGACTCACCCAAGCTAAGCTCGAACAAGAACAGAAAGGCATCCGACTGGATTCTACTGGACTCGACAGGCCGATGAAATGTCTTGTCCTTAGCCATTGACAGTGACTCTGCATCTGTCCCGAAGAGGGTAGGAGCAGAGTTCACGTCCTTCAGGTTTGAGATTTAAAATGTAACCGCAAGCGTACGGATCAGTGTAGCTATGGGTCGAACACAGGGAGAGCAGCTACTTTATTTTTATTTCTTTTAATAATGCAAAAGTGAACTGATTAATGGTTGTGATCTAATTCTAATTACCGTCCTAAACATATATATCTAAAATAACATCCTAACCATTCGTCATCTAAGAATTTAAAGACGCAAGCCACACAATTAAAATTAAATAAATAAATAAATAACTGAAAATAAACAACCCACGCAATTAAAAAATAAATAAATAAATAAAAGAAAAAAATTGCTGAAATAAAGGAAAAAAATTGCTGAAATAAAAATAAAGTAAAAGAAAGGGGATAAAGCTAGAGAGAGACTCACAAGTAGGTTTCTCTACTTAGCCCGAGGGATGCATCATAATATGAGCTTCCCTACTTGACCAGAGAGTCACTCTTACAAGGGTTACTCTACTTGGCTTTAGGAAAAGGGAGACAATTAAAATAAAAGCAATAAATTGATGGTTCTATGGCTAGGAGGGGCAAAGCCAACACATACACTAGCCATGAACCTTTGGGGAAAGGGATAGCCATAATGTAACGATTGAAAATAAAAATCCTAAATTAAGAAAGAAAGGGTAGTCAGAAGAGGGAATGAGAGGGGGGAGAGAAGACTACTGAAGGAGCCTACTTACTTGAATCAATGCTTGAACTTGAAAAAAAATTGCTCCACTGCTCGTGATCTTGTCACCTAGATCTAAGCCTAGAACTATAACTTAAAAAATTACAACTCAATTGCATAAATCATAAACATAAAAAGGCTGAATAAAAATAAAAGAGTGCTTGCATTAATTGAAATAAAAAAAAACTATTACAAAAGTGATTGAAGAAAAGATAAAGAAGAACTAAAACTAAAGAGAGAGCAAGAGAAAGAGAGAGCAACTAAAAAAAACTAGAAGAAGAATGAATTGTCTCCCCTCCTCTTACATGAGTTGTATTTATAGGGAATGGGGAGGTAGGGTAAAAATTTTCTCTTTCCTAAAAGAGAGAAACCCACAATTGATTGTGAGATCTTTTGAGACCAAAAGTGCTAAGGTGGAGGAGAGAGAAGAGAGAAATAAACTTTGAGAAATTTCCTATAATTTGTTTGCTTATTTTCTTTCCTTTTTTTTTTAATTTATTTTTCTTCTTTTTCTCCCTCCAAGGGACGATTTTCTTCTTGCTTTATGTGATTTGGACAATCTTTTGGTGGGTGATGATGTGGAGGAGAGAAAAGATTTGGACAATCTTTATTTCTCCTCTTTTTTTTTCTTTCCTTTTTTTTTCTTCTCTTCTTGCGCAGGAACCCTTCCACGATTTTGCTTGCTTCTAATTTGATATGGAAATCCCCTCCATGCCCTTAGTACTTTAAGTGAGTGAAAAGCAGAAAATCTTCAACAAAATTCTCTAAAAAAAAACAACCATAAGATTCGAACTTGAGACCTCTTGGTGAGCAAGGGAATTTTGTACACCATAGCTCACCAACTATGCTAGGTAGTTGTTGTTACCAAAAACAAATCTTTAACCACTTAAGGATGTGGTCCATCGATCCTTGTTGGCATTTGGAGTATTCCTTGTACCTCTGGGACAATTGCAAATGGGCTGGTTCTGCATCTCGGTTCAGTTCTGATCCATTATTCTTTTTCTGACCTAAAAGAATAATCATTTGTACGGGTGACCAAACGAATGTGTACTTTTAATTGAACACGTCCATCTTGCTCAGAATTTCGTCCTCTTCTCAACCATAAAAAGAAATAGGACTCTTTAAGTGTAAAATTGAAGATATAGCGTCCGATAGTCCTTAAGGCCTTGAAAATATAAAACCTGCAAAAAGAGAATAAAACCCAAGGTAGCTCCATTCTAAATATGTAAAATGCATGCTTTACTACCCTAGATTTCACACATAAATGTGCTCATCAATTACCGAAGGGGAACCCTTCGGACACCCTCACAAAAAAGAACTTCAACTTCCAACCATGTATCGAGGTTGGGTATCGATTTAGAAATCGGAGGTCTTTCCTAGGGCAGAAGTAGTACCAACCCGAGTTCCCCTTGCTGGAACTGAGAGACATATAGTTGAGGAAGAGAGGAAGAGAGAGCGGTCTCACCATTCGAGAGAAGAAGATGATGAAACTAAGAACTTGCCGCCACCCATTCAGGGTCAGCTGGGTTGGAGAGATGCCATACTGCCAAAACACCTGGCTGAAGAAGGGGTGAAGAGGGAGGCGAAGCCCGGCCTTGAAGGCATCCCAATAGAAGCAAAGCTCTTCGAGATTTTGGTAGCTCGCTCTATCTTCGAGCCTTGGTATCTGAAGGATGAACTTGTCCGGGATACTACATGACGCACAGAGCTCCATTACCTCCTCCTCGGTCATGGTCGACACTATATTCCTGGCTTTGACCTCCAAGGACTCGTTTGCTTGGGCCCTTGAGTTAAGAAGCCCCTCTCTAATACCTCCACCACTCATGTCACTAGCGGTAGAGGACGAGGAGGCATCCAAAGATATGGATGTGGAGGACGAGTCCGAAGACATCCCTCGGACCTGACCGGGACTCCGACGCCTAGAAACTGTGCCCTCAGATGACCAGGGGCCACTACCTAAAGAGCTAGACATAACTTACTTCTCAATGACTCTGGTCGAAGTGAAGATCAGAGGAAAGTTAAGGACGAAGGATGAAGGGTCAGAGAAATGAGTAGAAGATGACAAAATGAGAGAAAGCGACAATATTTGTAGGCAACAATGCGTCGATACATCTCCCCAGTCTTATTAAATATAGTACACATCATCTACGCGAGATTCCTGAAGTACACTCGAGGAAAAGTGCAAGAGCGTAGTACCACACCCGGATTCGAGCAAACATGATCGAAGGTCACTACCCCAGAGGTGGCTCAGGCTAAGGCTGAGTGGACCTAGCCGAAGGTCTCAACCTCAGTAGGGGGCTCAGGCTAAGGCCGAGTGGACCTAACCAAAGGTCTTGACCTTGATAGGGGGCTCAGGCTATGGCCGAGTGGACCTAATCGAAGGTATCAACCTCTATAGGGGGCTCAGGCTATGGCCGAGTGGACTAGTTGAAGGTCTCAACCTTGATAGGGGGCTCAGGCAATAGCCGAGTGGACCGAGCTGAAGGTCTCAACCTCGATGGGGGGCGCAGGCTATGGCCAAATGGACCTAGCCAAAGGTCTTAACCTTGGTAGGGGGCTCAGGCAGAGGCTGAGTGAACATGACCGAAGGTCTCAATCTCAGAAGGGGGCTCAGGAAAAGGCTGAGTAGACCTAGTCGAAGGTCTCAAACTCAGTAGGGGGCTTAGGCAAAGGCCGAGTGAACCTGACCGAAGGTCACTACCTCGGAAGGGAGCTCAGGCTATAGCCGAGTGGACCTAGCCGAAGGTCTCAACCTCGGAAGGGGGCTCAGGCCAAAGCCGAGTGAACCTGACCAAAGGACACTACCTCAATAGGGAACTCAAGCCAAGGCCAAGTGAACCTGACCGAAGGTTAGAACCTCGATTGATGGCTCAGGCCAAGATCGAGCAAAACTAACTGAAGATCATGTTTTCAAGACAAATGCCGAAACCGAAGGCTGAAGGGGCACACGAAAGTGAAATTAAGTAGTTACTTCCACTGAAAGAGCGTCCTAGTGGAAGTAAGGAGGCTGCTGATACGGTAGAATTTGTCACCCAATAAGGCGAAGACACGTGGCATCCAAGGGAGGAACACGTGTCGCCCATCCGATGGAGGCTATAAGGCTTCAAACCACGTGAGGAGAAGATGACTGAGGGGTGTTCCCAAAACCCTAGCCCGAGAAACCCTATAAGAGAGAACCCGAAAGAAACCTGGAGGGAGATACGTCGACACCCACCATTACTCCTGTAAAAACACTATTCTGTCGGTCACTAACTTGGGCATCGGAGGACTAATCTCGGAGATACCTCCGGGCCTCTGCCTTCTGTGCTTGTGCAGGGTCGGCTCATACGGATTTTCGGTAGTAACACTACCCATCCTCTTCCCTTTTAGTTATGTTTATGAATCTCTGTTGGCCTAATTTTTGTCTCAAAAAATCTAACGAAGTGGT
>NW_024869400.1:0-21142 GCF_013358625.1 Macadamia integrifolia | reverse complement strand
TCGATTTTTAAATTCTTCATAGCTGCGAGTGTCTATCATGGAAGGAGGGTAAACGTGAGAAACCCTAAACAATGGAAGAAGAAGAAGAAGAAGAAGAAGAAGAAGAAGAAGAAGAAGAAGAAGAAGAGGAGATTTTCCTACCACCAATCCTTCTCCCGCCGTCCTTCTCCCTTCATTCTTATTTAACAATGCCCTAAATCTCCTGAAACCAGCAACCCAATCTTCCTCCTTTCGGAAATCCATAGTCCGAACAGCTGAAACGAGCAACCCAGTCTTCCTCCTTTCGGAAATCCATAGTCCGAACAGCGACTTATGCGCTCAATGATGCGATCGGATCATCGGATGTTAAAGAGCCGATTGTAAGAGATGATTAAAGTAGAAATCGGGATTTTTTTCACTGATTGGAACATGAATCAAGTCCAATGCGTAGGGATACGAAGTCTGGCGTACGACTTCCACTGTTTTGGGTATTTCGGTAATACACAAACTGGTTTTGGGTATATACGTTGAGTGAAACCCATCGTGGGTATTTATGTAAAACCAAACCCAATACTGGGTAATCAGGTAATTTTCCCATTTTTCTTTCAGTCCATTTCAAGTGCTCATCTACGCTCTTCCAGGGAAGATGCAGAGGATCAAATGGGCTAAGCCATCCGACGGGACATCCGTCGAAATAAAGTGGTCTCACATTGCAGCAAAAGATCTCACAACATGAGAAGGAGAGAACCATCCCATCTTAGCATGCCACTTATAGTATCATCTTCAAAGAAATTGGGAATTAAGAAATACTTTTCGAATCTAACCCCTTTCTTTTAGACTACCAATGTCAGACCCCTTAGAAATCCATCCAAGGTTGTACCAGATGTTACGGCCAAGAATGAGAGGGCCAATAGGGTTTTCATAGTCCATCATATGTAACACTTCTTTTTATATCAATAAAGATTCACTTTGCCTCCCAATCATTCATCCTTTCCAATTATCCTAAATCATAAAAAATAAATTTGTGTTGGAGTTTTGATGACTAAAGAATCTTAAGCTTTCTACACATCTCTCCCCTTCTAAGGAGCGTGATGCTTAAAAGGTGATCTCGTCTCGTTGAACCCAAAAAGAGAAGCCATATTTGGCCATTTGTTTCTATATATATATATATATATATATCAGATCAATAAATTCTAGTAGTCAAGCCTTTGAGCCGTAACATATCCATTGTGTAAAGGCACTCTAGCACTCTCATAAAACACTATAGTCAAACCTTGGTCTTCATATATTCATAATCATATGTATCATTTATTAAATTTCTAAACCCAATATTTTTAGGGTATTCCTTTTTTGGGGTGGGGTGTTGGCGATAAATGTATATCTTGATATAGATAGTAACACACATGAATTAAATTTGGATTGAGGATATCATAAGATATTGCTCTACTCACTTATAGATAATCATAAAACACAAGCAAGTTTTAAGACTACAGTTCAGTCTATAGCTTTTAACAATCACATCAATTGAATTCTTTTCACATCCCACTTTTGAAGGGTAATGATTTACAGTTCAGTCTATAGCTTTTAACAATCACATCAATTGAATTCTTTTCACATCCCACTTTTGAAGGGTAATGATTTAATACTTCAAAGCTTACTTTTGTTTATTATGGTAAGATTCCCATAGCCTTTTGCCTTCTCTCTAAGGACAAACATCTATGTCTTTCTAGTTCAGGTCTCTTTAGGAGCTATATAACGAGGCAAGAGATCATCCCAACAAAACTTGATAATTTCCTAAGCAGTGGCATCCATACCTTCTTTCAGCTTTATAAAGGCACATGGTGTTTCTCTCCAGTGATCATCAGGGTGGCCTATAACAACTGCCTGAAGATTTGCTAGATAACTAAATAAAATTGATCCCACCTTAATTTTGTTTATATTCTTTCCACCAGATTGATAATGCCATTTGACCGATCATTTACCTCTATATACTTATAAGGATGTTTAATACCTAAATACTAGTTCGAAAAAATCCCCATTAAAAGCTTCATGTGTGTTGTGACATTTGACGGCATCATTTGCATGAGTTATGTCAAGGGAGTTGTAATGATTGTGTTATTGTTATTATCGTAGGAAGTAATGGAATTAGTTAGGTCTCTTTTTAGTAATAGGAGATCATAGTTATTGTAATTAATTTGTATCATCTTTAAAAATCTTATTATTAATGGAATAGCTAGATTTGGATAAATTAGTTCTCTATGATTTCTCTCTTAAAAGAAGGAGGTTAGATTTCGTCTGTAAAGCCAAGAGGTTGGCTACCTCCTAATTAGCCAAATTTCTATTAATTTTTCTCTTTGTCACTACGTCTCTATTTTATTTCCATCTCTTCTCAATCTTTTCTCTTCCCTCCCTTCCATGAACGTATCATTTGATATTAAAGCCCACATGGATTGACGCGTGAAGATGATAGAAAAAGGGTGAGCTCTCTCACCATCAGACAACATCAAATCATCAAGTAACACTAAATCATGGAGAAGATCAGTGAATTATTCAAGAAGATTAGTTATCATTTGGCCTAAATCGGGTGAGAAGTAAGGGATAAGTCACTGGCTACACTCCCAATATCCTAAAACATCGAGAGGATCGAAAGCAAGGATGAAAACCCCCAACGATGGAGGATATAATTACAGTGAATTCCTCTATTATACATCATAATTTAAAGTGCCCAAAGATATTACTTGGTGAGGGATTGTTTAATTTTGCTGGTATTTTGCCACATTTGTGAAATTTGACTTTTCTATATTCAATGACAATGAAGACTCCACCAAAATTAGGATCCGCATGGAATAATTTTGAATTTTACGTGCCACACCATAGAGAATGCCACTATTAGAAGGAACACCCCATTAGTTTCACTAAATTAGACTCAGACCCTTTACCGTCAGCCACTGTTAAATGAAAAGTTAAAATGACCATTATACCCTCTCTCTCTCTCTCTCTCTCTCTCTCTCTCTCTCTCTCATCTGCAAATCCACCTGAGACAACCAATGGTGCCAACCTCGGCTACGGTATCGCCATCGCTGTAGGCATTCTTGTCCTCATCTCCCCTATAATGCTCGCCTCTTACATCTGCGTTAAAGTCAAAGCCAACGACAGCGATAGTGGCGGCGACGGTGGTGGTTCAGACACCAATAGCAACCAAACCTTTCCATAAGCACCCATGGCTTCCTGTCTCACCGACTCCGCACGAGAGCTGTCGTGCTGAGACGGTCAAGCAGCGACGCAGCTCAACCTCATATCTATGGTTGTAATCTTCCTCACCAACATCATCGGCATCTCTTCCCCGGTCTTGCTCACTCGTCTCTTCCAAGGCAAACCCATCTATGAGAAGGCACTTTTAGTGATCAAATGCTTCGTTGCTGGCGTAATTCTATCTACCTCCCTGATTCACGTCCTCCCCGACACCTTCGCTGCCCTTTCCGATTGCAAAATGGCTACCCATCATCCCTGGAAGGACTTCCCCTTCTCCAACCTCGTCACCTTGATCAGAGCTCTACTAGCGCTGCTTGTCGACGTCACTGCGACATCTCACGTCCATGGGAACAAACCGAGTCATTACACTCTGATTGGGACATAGGAAGAGCCTTCTTCGATTGATTCTTCTCTAGGGAAGAAGAAGAAATCGACAGTGGAATTAGAACCCCAAATCGAACTGGAGGTGGTGATGTCAGCAAGTTGCCATGATGCTGGTGGTAAGGATCAGGAGGAATTGGCGAAGATTATATAAGTATCCATTGGTCAGTGTGATTATTTTTTTTAACCTGATATAGCCAAAATAACCTCTCGGTGGGGGCAATGACACGTGTCGCCTCTGGGACACGTGTCCTCCGCCAGACGAAGGTTCCAAGAAACCACTCACGCTCGAGCATGCTCAATCACCGAGGCACGCTTGCAAAATCACGCGGGATCACGTCGTCTGCATGAGGGGAATATTCCCCCCAGAAGGTTGGACGTATTCGAGTAGGACTCTAAGAGGGAAGAAGGGGGAAAACCCTAAACCCGAAGAGCTATATAAGAAGGCAAGGAAGAAAGAGGGAGGTAAGCTCTGATACCCTCACCATTACTCCCTTATTGAACTGTGCGGCCGACCCTGACTTGAGCGTCGGAGGACTAACCCCGGACAAAGCTCCGGGCCTCCGTCGTCTGTGTTTGTGTAGGTTCGACTAGCGGGGTATTTTTGGCAGCAACAGTAATTCAAATCCAATGAAAACTAGAAGGGAATCACCAATGGAAGAAACATGAGCAGAAGAATTACAAGAACAGAGGAAGAGAAAAAGAAATGAATTTTCCCAATTCTTCAGCTTCTGGTCACCGCTGTCGCCGATGCTGCTTCCACCGTGATCTCCAGTGCTCTAAATGATTGCCGTTGGTCCAAATCTATTTGGGGATGGGATTTATTACATGGGCATTTTAGGTACTTCATATTTAGTAAGGGCATTTTGATATTTAAAATAAAATATAGTAGTTGACATCAGCATATAAGGTATATTCTTTAACAGTGATTGACAGTAGGGGGTCTGAGTCTAATTTGGTTCAACAGATGGGGTGTTCTTATAATAGTGGCATTCTCTAGGGGGTGGTGCTGTAAATTTCCCTAATTGAAAGTGCTCAAAGATATTACTTGGTGAGGGGTCGTTTAATTTCGTTGGTATTTTGCCAAGTTTTTGAAATTTGACTTTTCTATACAATGACAATGAAGAATCCACCAAGATTAGGATCTGCGTGGAATAATTTTGAATTTTATTTGTATCTTATCTCCCTTGAGGACAAGAAAATTTTTAAGAGTAGTGGAATGTTATGTGCTACTTAAAGCCTCAGACGCATGGATTATGTTAAGGGAGTTTTTATGATTGTCAATTATTATTGTTGTGTGAGGAATTTTATGTTAAGAGAGTTGTTATGATTATGTTATTGATATTATCTTCTTAGGAGCGGGACAGAGTAGTTATTATAACTAATTTTATTATCTTTAGATATCTTATTATTAATGAAATAGCCAGAGTTAGATAAACCAGTTCCCTATAATTTTTCTCTCGAAAGGAGGTTAGACACTTGCTTCGTAAAGCCAAGAGACTGGCTACCTTTTAATTAGCCAATTTCTATTAATATTCCTATTCCCTTTATCTCTTTTAATTATTTTCTCTTATTCCCTCCCGTCCACGCATATATCAATTTGTTTTTAGACATTTAAAATATTTCCTCACTTGTTGCCAATGTGTTTGTGCCTAAAACCATTCTTAGTTTTTTTTTTTTTTTTGATCAATTTTTTTTCCCTAAAATCAATTGAGCGCCCAAATATTCTCTAAATATGCCAAAACTTTATGGATAGCATAGAAACATAATTTTAAGGCATGTCCTAAAGAATAATGCAAATATAATATATTTTGGCCACCCCTCCATTAAATCATAGTTCTCCAGACCTAACCTGCTTCAGACACAGATCTAACTATGTTCCTAACCGAATTTGTGGTGGAAAGACATCATTGGATAGTATACCCAAAATGATTTCTATCGGTATATGGATCGTCAAAATACGATGGTTCTCCCATAATCAGCATTGGAATTCGAATAAGAGGCGATTGGGTGGCCCACTTTTTTATGCCCTAGGGGACTACCACGTGAAAGCACCCTAGAGGAGCACCTATGCCTTGTGGCCAAACCACTAAATGGAGGGGTTTTTTTTTTTTTTTTTTTTTTTTTTTTTAATGAAAACAGAGAAAAGCTTATATTAATAGATATTTTAAAACATCAATGTCTGGATGCTAAATACTAAAGTACCACATCGTTTTTCGGTTTGAGCAAAAAATTAGTTAGACTTGGTATGTGGATTAGTTGTGATCGTGCGCCACGAATTGGTATTATTAACAAAAAGGATTTCTTGTATTTCACTTGCATTGCCCCAGATTTCAGCAATGCACCATCTTGCTTTGGTAGCCTCCTTCAGTCCATGATGTAGTGCCCCCGCACACGCCTCAAAGTTTTTCCTGTCAAGATATAGTTAGTGGTCAGGAAGACACAATTTCCGTCTAGAATAATACATATTGCCCAACCCAATTTGTTCCCTAAATCATGAGTCATACTGGTAATGATAAGAATTGGGTGTTGTGATTTTGGGAAGGCGGGGAACCGATTGTTCGGTGAAGGATTCCGTACCTGTTGTCCATGGTGAGAGCCTACATAGTTCATCCATTGTTGTGTAGGTATTAATATACAGTACGGGTTTGGAGTGATTTGGTTGAAAATAATTTTCTTTCTATGCTTCCATATGAAGTAATAGTAAGTAATAAAATTGGAAAAAAATATAGACTTATCATTCTCTAGGACATAGCCGGAATTAAAGAGGTATAAAATAAAATTATTAAAAGAATCTGCAGACATGTTCTCAGTCCTCAACCCCAAAGGGCTTGCTGCCCAAATTCTTTTGGTAAACTCACAAGAGAGGAAGGCATGCCAGATAAGACTCATGTTGTCTTTGGCAAAAGACACAAGATGGTTCAACATCCACCCATTTAGTAAGGGTATATTTGGTAGGAATCCCTCCCTGCAATAGTTTCCAGAACAAGGTCTTAAGTTTGGGGTGTAATTGAAGTTTCCAAAGAAACACCACCAGTGTGAGCAAAGATATGAGCAAGTACACCTGTGTGAGAGTCTGACAGGGTTAGTAATCCGACCAAATTGAAGGAATTTAGTAGGCATTTTTGTGGTAAATAGGCCCTTTTTTGAAAGATTGCACCACCAACTATCAGCTTGATTAGTAATGGATACATTCAAAATTTTAGAAACTGAAGAAGGTGGTAAGAAGGATGAAAGAAGGCATGAGTTCCAATTATTATTAATCATGAAATCCTTAACCATGGTGTACGAATAAAAAAGAGGAGAGGCAACCACAAAATTGAAAATGTCAGGAATCCAAGGATCAAAATGGAAATTAGTATGACCATTTCCAATCTTCCTCACTATCGAATTTCTTAAGCTAGGAAGTATACTCACAATGTTGTTCCAAGTAAAGGATCCCTTTTTTTAAGGTGAGTGGTGAAAAACATACCTGTTAGGGAAGTATTTGTTCTGAAGAATCTGCACCTACAATGAGTCTCTCTCGTTAAGGAGCCTCCATCCAAGTTTGAGAAGAAATACTCTACTTTGGATTTCAGATTTCCTGATACCAAGACCGCCAAGAAGTTTGGATGTGCATACTTTATGCTAGCCAATAAGGTGGGATTTCTTAGTCTGATTGGTATCACCATTCCAGAACTTAAGGTAAATGGAATCTAGTTTAGAACAAACAGCTTTTGGAAAAGCGAAACATGACATAAGATATGCCGGTATAGAAGAGAGGTTAGATTGGATTAGCACTGTTCTACCTGCAAAAAAGAGAAGGTTAGATTTCAAGGAACCTAATTTTTTTTCAACCCTATGAATAATATGTGAAAATCTAACAGTTTTGGCTCTATTATGGAACAAGTTGGTACTAAGATACGAGCATTCTCTCGGCATTTCCTTGATTCCAAGAATATTGCAAATGGTGGTCCTTGCCCGATAGTTAACGCCAGAGCTAAAGGCCACACTACTTTTGTCAAGGTTTACAGTAAAGCCAGATAAGTCCGAAAAGATGTCAATGATGCATTTACTAGTGGCAGCATCATCCTCAGTGGCCCGACAAAATATAAAGGTATCGTCAGCAAAGAAAAGATGTGATATCTCGAGCCATTACCGAAAAATTTGATACCTTTGAATAAGTTCAGCTCCCTATGAGTCCCGAAATATCTAGACAAGGCCTCCATAGCAATGATAAGGAGGAATGGGCTGAGAAGGCATCCCTATTTAATTCCACTGGTTGGTTCAAAGAATTTATAAGCCGATCCATTGAGCTTGATAGAGAAGGAAGGGGAACTAATGATATAACTAATAAGATCTCCCCATCTCTCACCAAACCCAGCCTGATGGAGGCCGAGGTAACAGCACGGCCTGATGGATGCTGAGGTAGTAGCACGACATGATTGAGGCCGAGGTGATAGCGTGGCTTGATAGATGCCGAGGTGGAGCACGGCCTGATGGAGGCCGAAGTAGCTACTCAGTCCTTTTCAGGTTTGCGTACATGCTTCAGGTGTGCTGAGGAAAATAACATATTTTGCCTCATCACCAGCCCCCGCTCTAGCAGTTCGAATCGACCTGCTAGAGCATTTAATCAGATTCGAGATGCACTGCTTCACTTTCTCAGCCGAGGCTGCTCAACGGTTCGAGGACATGGTTGTCGCTTGTTCGAGGGCAAAGGAAGCAAAGCACTTTCATGGGGGTCGAGAAGAAATGGCCCGAGGTGGCTGATCCCTTAGCCCAACCAGGAGTTGTTGGATGACGTTAACATTTCTTCGTTTCGGTGCGTTCCAGTCCATGCTACTCTGGTACAGCCCTGCGGCTCGATCGATGTTGGTGAAGAAGTGATCCGACTCGAAGGATTTTCTTATGCTAAGCTAGGCTCGTGGATCAGCCCCTTGAGATTAGACTCATATATATAGATCCATATTTATGTAGATGTCTCCCTTGGTAGTGATGTATTTTGAGGGATCGTGGATTAGCCCCCCGAGCTCGGTCTAGTTGCTGCCGAGCTAGAACGCTATCTTTGTGCCTCATTGGTTAAGGCCTTTGAGTCGCCAGACAAGGGTTTGGTCTTACGATGCCGAGCTTGAGCTCGATCTTATATGCTACCGAGCTAGGTAGCTGGGGGTCGATTTTTGTGCCTCATTGGTTAAGGTCTTTGAGTCGCCAGACTAGGGTCTGGTCTTGAGGTGCCAAGCTGGAGCTCGGTCTTATTTGCTACCGAGCTGGGGCCCGGTCTTTGTGCCTCATTGGTTAAGGTCTTTGAGTCGCCAGACTAGGGTCTGGTCTTGCGGTGCCGAGCTAGAGCCCGGTCTTTGTGCCTCATTGGTTAAGGTCTTTGAGTCGCCAGACTAGGGTCTGGTCTTGAGGTGCCGAGCTGGAGCTCGGTCTTATTCACTGTCGAGCTGGGGCTCGGTCTTTGTGCCTCATTGGTCAAGGTCTTTGAGTCACCAGACTTGGGTCTGGTCTTGTGATGCTAAGCTGGAGCTCGGTCTTATTTGCTACTGAGTTGGGGCCCGGTCTTTGTGCCTCATTGGTTAAGGTCTTTGAGTCGCCAGACTTGGGTCTGGTCTTGTAGTGCTGAGCTAGAGCCCGGTCTTTGTGCCTCATTGGTTAAGGTCTTTGAGTTGCCAGACTAGGGTCTGGTCTTGAGGTGCCGAGCTGGAGCTCGGTCTTATTTGCTGCTGAGCTGTACACAATGTTAGAAAAGTTAAATATTTGCGAGAAGCTTCATAGTCTATTGATGTGTTGTATGCACTTGGGACAAATACATTGCTTCAAAATAGAATCTAATCTGCTACGTGATTGAAATTGAATAACTGCTAAGGTGCTGATAGTATAAAATCTTCAAGACTAACACCCAATCGATGGGATTTCAAGGCAATCTACTAATAAAACTCTCTACTGATAGATTGTCTACTGGCCTCAGTGATTCAGACTGTAGGCAGCTGTTAAACTGGTTCGGCTCGGGCCAGGAGGCTTTCATCTCGGCAACCAACAACTTCTACCATACATGCTAAGCCCGAGCATGATTTTTTGATAGATTTTATGAAGTTGGCATAGCATTCCCGGGATTCCTTCTGGCTGGACTTGCATTCTCCGACTCCATTGCTGGTTGGGAATTTGACCTTCATGTGCCTAGTGGACATAATCGCCCCAAGACAATTGAGACCAGGTCGGCCAAGGATTGCATTGTAGGGTGAGGCGATCTTGGCGACCATGAAAGAGACCATGGTTGTGGCTGTCTGAGCTCCTTGTCCGATGGTTATAGGTAGGTCAACAACTCCCTCTACCTCAGCTGGCATGCCTGAGAATCCATACAAAGGTCCTGGGGCTGCTTTTAAGGTTCCGGTGCCAAGCCCCAGTTTTATGTAGGCTTCGTATGACATGAGGTCAACGGAGGCTCCAGTGTCCACTAGGACCCTGTGGAAAGGGTGGTTGGCCACCACTAATTGGATCACGATAGCATCGTTGTGAGGCCAGTTCAACTCTTCCAGATCTCTGTCAGAGAAAGTAATGGGTGGATCCGTTTTGAGGGCTTTGACAGGTTGTTCCGTGATGCATACGAACCGTGCGTGTGCTTTGGATTTTCTGACTGATTCCATCGTAGGTCCGCCCATGATTGTTAGGATGGCTGGACCCACGGGCTGGTTGTCGTATATGATAGCTCGGTCCGTGGTTGGGTCCTTGGATGGCTCGGCCTTACCTCGACTCAGTTGGTCTTCATCTCTCCTTGGCTCGGGCCAGTTCCCACCATATTTCTGCTTCAGATACTGGTTGAGGTATCCGGCCTTGATGAGCTCATCAATTTCCCTTTTCAGAGACTTACAGTCTTCAGTGTCATGTCCATGGTCTCGGTGGTATCGACAGTACCTGTTGAGGTTCCTCTCTTCTGGTTTACCTGCCATTGGCCTGGGCCAGCGAAAGTACTTCTGATTTTGGATCTCCAAGAGTAGGTTTGTTCGAGAACGATCAAGTTCATATCGCTCAAGTTCAGCTGTGTCCAGAGGCCGATCTGTTCTGTTTTTCTTCGGCTCACGAGAGTCATCCCTATGTCTCAGAGCCCTTTTCTTCTCCTTCTCTGCCTGATCACCCCTGTCAGCTATTCCTTGGGCTGCTAGAACTTCCTCTATGTTGGCGTATTGATTGCACCGTCTCAACAGTGCGGGCATCGTTTTCGGTAAGTCGAGGGCCAGGGACTGAACCAGATCGGGGTGTATTACCCCATTGCACAATGTGCTACACGCCACTCCTTCCGGTAGGTTTTTTACCTCCAATGTCGCCTTCATGAATCGGGCAAGGAATTCTCTTATTGTCTCCCTCACCCCTTGCCTCATGTTCATCACGTTTTGCGTAGTTTGCTTCTACTTCATACTTGCTTAGAAACGTGTGAGGAACGCTCTTGTCAGTTCTTCATAGCTACGGATGGACCGTGGCCGTAAGTTTGACATCCAGACCAGCACAACTCCTTTTAATGAGGCTGCGAAAGTAAGGCAGAGAATGGCGTCTGACCTACCATGCACTGCCATGGCCGAGCTGTAGTACAGTAAATGATCGTAGGGATCTGTTGTGCCGTCATATCCGTTGAAGACAAATATCACAAAATTTGAGGGCAACTCGGCGTCAATCAGTTCGTCGGAAAGTGCATTATGGGCCAGGGTTACTGTCATATCGGTCGAGTGCTCCTGCCCCTGCATTCCCTCTATTTGCTCAGTGAGTCACTGGATACTGCTCTCAAGGTCGTCTCTTCTCTCGTCGGCTCGGCCATCTGCTGATCGACGTGCCCCTTCTACTCTTTTGGGGGCTTCTTCCTCGGCCTTGGGCACCCTGCCGTGGTGCACCTCTGGTAGGCCCAATGAGCGAGCTCTGACCAGGTTGGGGATGATCTCGCCGAGCTTACCTCTGGTAGTTCTCATGTTCTTCTCTGTGCGGACGAGCGCCTCTAGTGAGTCTTTGAGGTGATGGTTGGCATCCCCTTGCCCAGTGTGGGGATCTATGAGTATCATGTGTCTCTAAGCTCTGATGATGTTCAGAACGACCGGCTCTCCCAATCCGGGTAGGGACAGGACCTCACTTGCGCCCCTCAGTAAGAGATCGCGGTGGTACATAATGAATAGTGCGCGAAGTCCTACCCGACCCCCTTCTTGCTGTTGATTGGGGGGTGACGCTGTTGTCAGGAGATTCATCATTGGGATTTCTACTCGGAACAGGCCTAGGCGGTTGAGCTAAACTAGTGCGTGGTACTAGAAGTGCGGAGCCAAACTGTCGTATAAAATCCCTCACCAGTGCGTTCATGGCTAATACCTGCAGCTGCAAGCTCTGCATCTGTTCTTCCATGTTCGGATGAGTTACCCTGGATGATGGGACATGGTGAGATAGCTGAGGGTTCTGCTCGCACTGATCCCCCTCTCCTTGGGCAACCTGTGCATCGGGCCTGGTTTGCTGGGGTCCTTCTAGAGGGGTCTTTGCTGGGACGTTTTCCTGCCCTGCCACTGGTGGTGAATGGGAACGTCCAAGTGGTACTTCCCGAGTGGATCTTGTATGCGTTGTCGTTGAAGAAATGACCTTCTCACTCCTTAATTGCATTGTTCCAAGGTGACTTTTTGTAACAAGTTTCCCACAGATGGCGCCAATCTGATGCGAAAAAATTTGACCGGACTATCTCTCCTACAGTTCCTGGTGCTTTGGCCGACCTGCACAGAAGAGATGACAAAGAGAGCCGGGCTGACCCGACGGGGGACTCTCCGATGCCTAAGTTAGACCTTTCCACAACAGATGCTCAAGAGAGCTTTTACAGTCTGAGAAGTGAGTAATCGATCCTTTGTGATGGAGGCTTACCTTGGTATTTATAGGCTGCTGATGGAGGGCCAGTGGGAGACGATTATGAAGAGTCCTATTTAGGCGTGGAGTCCTCAAGGGGAGTGGCTCTATGATTCTGGGAATATTCCTCTCTTAACTAGGAAGGACCAACCGTGTGACGTCATGATGACGTGTAGTGGATGGAGTCCTGTCCTCCGGAATAGGGATTACGTTCCTTGACTGTAGGGGTGGACGAAAACACATTTTTGGAATTCTTATTGTTGACGTCGGGCCGAGGTGGCAGCTCGGCCAGATGGAGGCCGAGGTAACAACACGGCCTGATGGATGTCGAGGTAACAGTACGACGTGATGGAGGCCGAGGAAGCAGCACGCCCTGATATAAGCCGAGGCAGTAGCACGGCCTGATGGAAGCCAGGTGGAGCACGACCTGATGGAGGCCGAGGTAACAGCATGGCCTGATGGAAGCTGAGGTGGAGCACGGCCTGATGGAGGCCGAGGTAGCAGCACGGCCTGATGGAAGCCGAGGTCAAGCACGACCTGATGGAGGCCGAGATAACAGCACGGCCTGATGGATGCCGAGGTAGTAGCACGGTATGATTGAGGCCGAGGTGATAGCGCGGCTTGATAGATGCCGAGGTGGAGCACAGCCTGAGGGAGGCCGAGGTAATAGCACGGCCTAATGGAGGCCGAAGTAGCTACTCAGTCCTTTTCAGGTTTGCGTACATGCTTCAGGCGTGCTGAGGAAAATGACATATTTTGCCTCATCAGGAACAACCTACGAAAACCATAGACCTGGAAATTGCTCATAACCTAGAGAAAGTATAAGGTTCAGTTTATCAGATTTCTTACCTTATTAACAGGAAACAATGGGCAAAAATATATGAAGCTTTAGTTTTTCTCAACTTGGAAAAACCGGTTACCTAGAAATAAAACGTATATATATTGACCATTAGATTAGATAGATTAGATTTATATCATTGATTAAGTAGAATGTGTATGTTATCTTCGCCCCCCATCCTCCTCCCCCTTTGCACCAACGGCCTCCTGCCGCCCCCTACAGCTCGCTACCCTGCCCCCATCCCCTGCTCTTTACCACCGCTGCAACCTTTACAATCCTATTGATAAGAATTCTTCTGCAAGATGGTTGGATCTTTTCCGATCCCAACTCTCTCTCCTCCAAATATTGCTGAGAACCTGCTCACTAGGCAAAGCAATCTATCCCACCAAACCAATCTACATCAAGGTATAATCTTTCCAAGCGTTAGTTCTGGAAAAACCCTACCGATCAAGATATTTTTCTAAATTCCAGTCATGTCGAGCAGTCGAGGGTGGAAAAATTAGAGAAGTTGAGGCGAGTTTGAGTAAGGGTGGAATGGAGGGAAGAGCGAACTTGAAAAAAGATATTGTACTGGCAACTTGATCTGCGTTCAATGGAGTTTTCAGTTTTCGTGGGTGCACGATTTTATCGGTTGATCCAACATCAAACCTCAAAAAGCATAAATTTATTGAAAACTAATCCTGTGAAAAAAAAAAAAGTTCTTGATTAAATAGTCACAGAACTCGAATAAACTTCATTGAATCATTAATAAATAATAACTCGTTATCAATCTTTTAAAAAAAAAATATGCTAAGCCTAATTCAGGGACTCGCTTCGAAGGCCCAAACAGAACAATTGCTCCATCAACGATACTGCAATCAAAATTTTTTTTTTATTAGTAACTAAAAGGGAGTTGCAGAAATACTAATTAAGAAGATGAAGTTATTAATTTTCTGAATGAAATTACCTTAATAAAGCCAATTTCCTTGGCGTTGCTTCGGAAGCACTGTCTGCAACACATTAGTCCATACTTTCGGATCAACCCATGAGGATTCCCGTAAACTCGGCTGCTAAAAAACAAGGATCACATCAAACCAAAAGTTACTGAAAAGCTTGAAAAAAAATCAACAACTCACTTAATCTCACAATCATGGAACCATGAAAAATCCAAAATCCCAAAAACCAAAAGATCGGAAACATGAATTCAACATAGAACAAGAAGAGAAATCTCTTACCAAGTACGGGATCCAGGACCGTAGCTCTTGGGATGGGAGTTCCATATATTAGAATGGCCCATTCTTCCGCTCTCACCAAAACCCTAATTCGCTGCTGCTATTGGTTCATCCGGATCACCTAAATCGGAGGGGAAAGAAGAATCAAAGACGGCCTCACTGGTCTGCGAGAATGATCACGTAGAAGTGAAAAAGGTCGGGCGTATTAGGATTTTATAGTGAAACCCCAAAAGTATGCCGGCTGATCTCCTCCCACCAATTGGGTCCTGTCTTAAGATGCAATCTCATCCATCGGACATTTATGTATAGTTATAATAAGGGAAAATTACATGATTACCCACTTTTGGGTTTCCCTTTACAAAATTACCCACAAAAAGTTTTGGTCAACAAAAATACCCAAAATTAGGTTTGGGTTAATAAAACTACCCAAAACAGTGATTCTCCTTCATCTGCCTACTTGTTTTGTCATTTTTACCCCTGGCCAAGGTTGTAGCATGGCCTGATGGAGGCCGAGGCGGCAGCTCGGCCTGATGGAAGCTGAGGTGAAAGTGCAGCTTGATGGAGGCCGAGGTGGCAGCCCGTGCTCCACCTCTGCCTCCGTAAAGCCGTGCTGAATTTAGGCCTCCATCAGGCCGTGCTCCACCTCGGCCTCCATTAGGCCGCGTCCACCTCTGCCTCCGTAAAGCCGTGCTGAACCTAGGCCTCCATTAGGCCGTGCTCCACCTCTGCCTCCATCAGGCCGCGCTATCACCTCGGCTTCCATCAGGCCGGGCTGCCACCTCAACCTCCATCAGGCCGTGCTACAACCTTGGCCAGGGGTAAAAATGATAAAACAAATAGGCAGATGAAGGAGAATCACTGTTTTGGGTAGTTTTGTAAACTCAAACCTAATTTTGGGTATTTTTGTTGACCAAAAATTTTTACGGGTAATTTTGTAAAGGGAAACCCAAAAGTGGGTAATCATGTAATTTTCCCTTATAATAATTATATTTTCTGAGCAGCATTTTCTTAAGATGGAAGCAAGCCGTGATGGATGGACCTCCTTAAGGTAATCGGTGGATTGGAATTTGCGTCCGGGACTGCCAACCATAGATTAGTGTAACGCTATCCAGCTAGTGCAGGTATACGCCAGTGTGTGGGTCAATGGAGGGCATACGGGAGCAATACTGTCTTTTCGCATCTACTGTGTCTACTCGATAGCGTGTACTGGCACAAAGCAAAAAGATTGCACTACCCCATGTCAAGATGCTTGCGTGTACCCTCCCTTTGGCCGTGGGCACTGGTGTATATATGCATTATCAGGTAGCATTCTCTTGCTCATATGCATTAGAGTTTATCTCGCCATAGGAAAATTTGTGCCACCAAGATCGGTTAATTACATTTTTACTTTTTTTATCCTTTTAGTATAGCACATTTCTTTTTTCTACGAAGGTAAATCAGGTCATTTGACATAGATTATAAGTGTTATAAATGACATAATGATAAGCCATTTTCAGCATATTTTGAAGGGACAAAGTTTAATTTTGTATGAGGGCAGCCCTTGTGCCACAAACACAAAAGGCGTGCAATGACCACTTGGGAGTACTCTTTGGTCCTAAACCCGCCCTAGCCTACCTTGAGCCTGATCGAATAGGGCTTGGCTGAGATTTCAGCCCATTGGAGGGGGGGGGCTAGGGTTGAAAATTTCAGACCTGATGCCGCGTTGGGTTGGGCCTGGGTTGAGCTCTCAACCCAACCCAACCTTGTATATTAAGTATATATTAATATAAGGATAATTTATAGCGCCACTCCCTGAAGAATGCCAGTATTATAGGAACACTCCCTCTTTTTCACCAAATTAGACTTAGACCCACTATCGTCAGTCATTGTTATAGAATATACCTTATATGCTAACATCAGTTACTATATCATTTTTTAAATACCAAAATACCCTCATTAAATATGAAGAACCTAAAATACCAACTTGCTTTCAATAGACTTTCTCTCTCTCTTCGATCTAGGCTTTTTCATTGTGTTGCCGAACCCCATTTCCATCTCCGACACTAGCTTGGTATGGACGAGGCAGGTGGGTAAGAGATTGCCTCCGGCGAGTTGCTGGTACCGGCATTGAACTTCCTGTTGTGGCTATTTCACTATTTTGACTGATCGAACGGGGCATTCCTGCCACTCCAGAATGTCCATGTAATACCCTACTTCTTAAACCCGGTCTGATTACACGGTTGACCCGGTTTAACCATGCAGGACCCGAACCGGAGAGAGTTAAGGCGGGTTCCTTATGGACCATGATGGCAAGGGTGACCTTAAACACTGGCTGGCCAGATAAGTTCGAGCCAGTGCCAGAGGAGACGGGTGTACCTAAGCTGTGTACATGCACATATCATAAGGCCATGTACGGATAAGGCATGTATGTAGCCGTATCTTAAGGCGCATACATATATTACATCTTATGCCAAGAGTGAGATTCATGCCGAGGACCGAATTCTGTCAAAATCTCACTTGTTGGCCAAGTTTTGGTCCTCAGGTGGGCGCATCTACCCACCTGAGTGACCCACCCATGAGGTTACAAGATGTTTTAAAAGGTATAAATAGCTATCTTATGTTTTCCTTTCTCTTTTTCTCATTTATGACACTCGGACGTTTGGTGAGAAGAGTAAAGAGGAGAGAGAAAATAAGGGAAAGAAGAGGAAAAGAGAAGGAAGAGGAAGAAGAGATGGATTTTAGCGGCACCGAGGCTTGATCTTCCCATTCCGACGCCGGAAGAGTGATCTCCAACACTAGATCTACGTTTAGAGGTGAGCAAAGGCTAGGTTCCTTAAACTTTCACCATACCCAAGTAAAACCCTTGATTTGGGTAGGGTTTCTTGAGGTCTTGTAAATCCCCCTTGAGATGATGAATCTAAGGTTTAATAGATGATCTATGTGTTGATTTTGAAGGATTTGAAGAAGTGTTTACAAGGTTGGAGAAGTATTGTTGATTTGAAGTGATTTTGGGGTTTTGAAGGAGTTCTTGAGCAAAGAAGGTAAGATGGCTTTCCATTCCTTAAATCTAATCTAGATCTAGGTTAGAACCATCTTATGAGACCTTGAATATGTGGAGAATGGGTTTGGAAAGCCCCATTTGATTCCCCAAAGGTTGGGAAAGGTTTCAGGTGAAAATGGCATTTTCCCGCCAAAACCGGTGGGCCAAACCGGTGGGCCAAATGGCCCGCCTGAGGGCACCTGCTTGAGAGGGCAGACCCTCGGGCCCAACCGACGGTCCAGACCGATGGGCCAACCAACGGGCCGACCTGCCCACCGGTCAGGACCGGTGGGTCTGACTGGTGGGTCTGACAGGTGGGCTGTCCGACCCACCCGAGAGGCTCCCAACGTGATTTTTACGTCCGAACGGACCCAAAATGGACGTGCGACCTTCTTTTAGGATTCTAAACATGATTTGGTCATTGGATCTTGTTAATTTTGATCCTAAAGTGGCAAAATGCTAACCCCGCTCACTCATGATAGGTTCACCAAATCTTACGCTTCTCGCACCGGATCTCACCTGTACCAAGCGTGAATCCTTGTACACTACAGGTAAGTGGGGAGAGGACGTTTGGCCTTATTTTAAGGCTTGTTGTGCATCATTCCATTGTATCTAGATTACCCATGTCATCATGCAAATTATATGTAGCTTAGCCATCCTCACATTATCTTATGCCATGTGTGTTGTGATTATTTTCTCAATGTTAAATGATGATGTGCTTATGAGATGAATATTGACATCATTGTGCAAAATGCATTAATAGACTAGATGCCGTAGTCGGCTTAGAAATGAGTGCATGGGTGGCCTGTGGAATGGGACGCGGAGGCACTATGCATTCGTACTATGTCATATAGGAGCATGCGGTGTAGGATTATCACCTTCCCGTGCTACGACTCTTCCCAACAGGGGTTAAGGTGTTGGGTTACCATTTGGGGGGAAGTAGTGGTCACGGTTTTCGGGTCACTGTGGTGGTTAGACATATACCTGGCTGGTCATTAGGATAGTCGGCAACCCCGGTGGTATATTCAAGAGGGCCAATCGTACTGCTTTTAAATTGCTGGAGTCAACACCCTTAATTTCTGTCATTTACTTTATGTTGAGAGCCGGTGGTCGGCATGTTTTACTTTTTCGAGTACTCATGGTGGGCCTTCTCCGATAGCCCTATAGGCGTATCGCGGGATGGAGTTCGCGGCTCGTACACGGAGTATACGTGCACTGTGGTTGTAGTAGCACTAAACCAAAGACTTAGTAATGTTGATTAGGTGGAAGTGATTAAAATGAATTGCATAGCATATAGTGCATATGGTTGTGATTTGTTGTGTGGACTGCTGTGTGGTCCTTCTTTTCACTTACTGAGCTAGTGAGCTCATCCCACGTGTGCACCTCTTTTAGATGATTTTGCAGGTCATCAACCTGAAGAGCACGGGTCGGGCCCCATAGTTGAATTCCCTGAGGAGGATTGGTGGGTCCCCAAGGCATTAGAGCACGGCACGGATTGCTGGTGCGAGAGCTGTGCTGCGGGACCGCAGTTCTGATACCGAGCTGAGCTCTGCCTTTCGATATCGAGCTGAGCTCTACCTCCTGATACCGAGCTGAGCTTTAACTTTTGATACCGAGCTGAGCTCTACTCTTGATACCGAGCTGAGCTGTACTATCTGATTTTTGATGATTCCTTTTGAGTACTTGATATGTAAATTGTATTCTTTTTATGTAAATATCATGCCTACAGGCCTACATGTACTTAACTATTGTATTACAATTTGGGTATCAAGTATTATGGGAATATTCACAGGTAAATTAAGTCTTCCGCTGAACTGATGAGCACTTTCTTAGTTGTGTGTATGCTATGGTGGGATACTGTATCAGATGATCCTGGTAGATTTGGGTTAATCGGTGTTAACCTGGTCACTGGCCCGGTTCTGTGTGAACGGGGTGTGACAACGGTGGTATCAGAGCGTGATGCTCTATTCCCCTCACAGCATACCATTAGACCCCATAGAATCTATAATAGGAAATGGGATTGGGTTAATGTAAAAACTTTAAAGAGTTAAAAGCCAATGAAAGAAAGTAATAAAAATGGTTGCATTTAGTTATTGCATTCATGGCATGCATGAGAGAAAATGAAAGGTTGATTAATTGATGTCGTAACTCATAGAGTACGAGTTTGACAAAATTTCGACAGCATAACGGCGTAAAACAAGATTTCCAAAATTTTTTTTTACACAAACACCTGTTAAACAACAGATAAATATATATCAATAATCATAATTAACAAAAGACACCACAACTAAACTACACAAGTATTCAAATGTACAAATTCACCACAAACCATCATCGAAACACATCACCCCACAAATAAGTCCAGTTACAGAGAAAGTACAAAGAATGAGAAAAAAAATATACAATAATGATGTGGACAAGCTAAGTCCTCACTGATGATCGTCATCGTCATCGTCCAGTACTACTACGTTCACCTGAGGTCTAGAGTTGACGCTGAGTCGATGGTCGTAGTAGTCAAACCTCGAGTTCACCAGATGTACCTCCCTCCGAAGTCGGCCAAAATCTGCTGAGATGGCATTGACCGTTGTATCCAAGTCCTGGCCCAGTCTGAGAAAAGAATTCTCCAAAGTAGCCTACCACTCCAGGATGCGCTCCTCCCTAGAAGTACTCTCATCCAGTCTTCTTAACAGCTGATCTTGCCCGTCCTTTAAAGCCCTCATTGTGGGCATCATGCCCTCAAAATCATACGCACCACTCTTAGGTGATGGGGCTCTATACTATGGGCCTGCAACTCTAATGAAGCCAGGATCAGCACCTATCGACTCCTGAGGCACCTCCTTAAGGATGTCCTCATCCACAAAATCATCCTCCCCCTCCTGAGGAACATAGTCCTCATCCTCCTCACTAGACTCCTTGTCACACCCCGTTCACACAGAACTGGGCCAGTGACCGGGTTAACACCGGTTAACCCAAACTTGCCAGGATCTTCTGATACAGTATTCCACCACAGCATACACACAACTAAGAAAGAGCTCATCAGTTCAGCGGAAGACTTGGTTTACCTGTGAATATTCCCATAATACTTGATACCCGAATTGTGATACAATAGTTAAATACATGTGGGCCCGAAGGCATGATATTTACACAATAAGAGTACAATTCACATATCAAGTACATAAAAGAAATCATAAAAAATCAGAGTGTACAGCTCGGCTCGGTATCAAAGCTTAGAGCTCAGCTCGGCATCAAAGGTTGAGCCCAGCTCGGCATCACAAAGTAGATCTCAGCTCGGCATCAAAAGTGGAGCTCAGCTCGGTATCAGAACTGCGGTCCCGCAGCACAACTCTCGTACGAGCAATCAGTGTCGTGCTCTAACTCCTCAGGGGCCCACCAGTCCTCTTCAGGAAACTCAACTGTGGGACCCGCCCCGTGCTCTTCAAATGGATGACCTGTAAAATCATCTAAAAGAGGTGCACACGTGGGATGAGCTCACTAGCTCAGTAAGTGGAAAGATGGACCACACAGTAGTCCACACAATAAATCACAACCATATGCACTATATGCTATGCAATACATTTTAAATCACATCCACCTAAGCAACATTACTAAGTCTTTGGTTTA
>NW_024869399.1:5316-21151 GCF_013358625.1 Macadamia integrifolia | reverse complement strand
CCTTGAGAAGGAACTGAAATCAGGTTGCAAGCATCCACAGCCGCATTGAACTCAGACGCAGACCCAAGATTAAAGGCGCCCGGACCCTTTTTTTCGAACGAAAAAAGGGAGGCATTGAAGTCACCTATTACTAGCCAAGGAGAGGAGCCAATTGGAGTCACTGCAAGAGCCATCCATAGCTCTCTTCTAGAAGCTCGGAAACAACTCGCATGTACAAAAGTTATGTAAATAGAATTGTTTCTCCAATTTATACACAGTGAAATAAACTGGTCAGACATGGAAATAATAGTTGGTTTGGTGAGAGACCTCTTCCAAATGACCCATAGGTTTGGGTTTTTATCAGTGCGAATATTATGAATAAAGCATGCATCATATCCCAGTTTATTAAAAAATAAGGAAGGGAAAGCAGCTACCTCCACCATTGGTTCAGCTAGACAAACCACATCAGGGTGCTTGTTAAGGAGAATATTGCTGAGAGTTGCACGACCAGCAGCCTTCTTCATCCCTCTGATATTCCAGAAGAGGGCACGCATCATAGACATTTGGAAGAGGCAATACGGTCAGACTTTCTAGTCTGCTCCACAGTGAACAATTGTTTTCCTTTTTTTCTTGAAACTGTTTCCATGCCGTGGCATTGTTCCTTCTGGAGGGCAGCAGCATCAATGGCGCCAACTTCCGGGTAGTGGAGGGTGAGATGACCATTATCCATAGCACTTGAAGTAATGGAATTTATCACATGATCACTGTGGACAGAGAGTTGACAAGAGCCAGTAATCAGGACTGGATTAGCCGCACAACCTGGGGAAACCAGAATGCCATGTTCTGGAATTGAGTTAGTCTCAGTGGTTTGGTTCACCAAATTGGGTTTGTTTGACCCGTGTAAAGGAACCGAACCATCTCTGTTGCATGGGTCATCCAATCGATCTGCAATTGGATTATTCCTCAAATTGGCTGAGGAAGATCCTTCTAAAAAAGGTAACTCAATAGCTAAAATCCCCTCTTGCGTATCCAAGTTTCCATACAAAGCTGGATCACAATTATGGGAGATGGTTGGCAATTTTGAATTTGAATTCTTTCCTATTGAGGGCTCACCACCATTCCTGCCGGAAATCTCCAAACCAGCCACCCCCAAAGACGACTTCTCCACCCAAACAGCCCCAACAACACCACAAGCATCATCCTTGTCTTTGCGTGCGGCATCGGTGATGCATTTCTCTTTACAGTTTTGGATGGTATGACCAAGTTTTTTACAAAAACCACACTTTCCCAAAGCGTCTTCATATATGATTTTTTGTTTGAACCAAAAAAGATCACCTGTTCCAGGTTGTCGCCGTTCAACCTGGATTTCTTCCAACCGCTGCACTGAACTATCCATCTCCACGAGGACACGAGCAAAGTTCCCTATGGATGCATTTCGTGTTCTTTTATCAATGTCCAGGGGGCGCCCCACGGCTTTTGCCATGGAAAGGAGGATCCGCTCGTGCCAATATTCGAAGGGGAGCCCAGGAAATCGAATCCAGACAAGCTTAGAAATAGGAGAGTTATCATGGATATTAAAATCCGGCTTCCACCGCTGGAAGCGAATAAACTGCGTCCGATCTTGATAGGACTTTGTTTCCAGATGTTTGTCATGTCTTTCTCAGCCTCAAATTGGAATAAAGTGTAGCCTAATCCCATAGGTTTTATAAAAAACCTTCTCTTTAAGTTTCCAAGAATTCACAGCTTCCTTCCGAACTTCATCCAAAGAAATAAACCGAAAATTTATTCTGGCCACCAAAGCAAAGCGATATCGGAGAAGACGTTCCTCATAGGCATCTTGGGGAATCACGATTTTAGTGAGATTTCCGGCATGAATAGGGTCAGGTAGGTCGGCAACATCAGGGAGAACGCCTCCAACCGCCTTAGAGAATGATTTCTTAGGGAGGGAAGAAAGGCCAGTATTGCAAACATCCACAATAGGCACAGCAGGTGCAGGCGTGCAACCTGTTCCAAAAGATAGGCGGGGCTGCAGGAAATCCGTAATGAGCCTCTGCTTTGCGCGATCAGGCGGGCGGCCTCCGGCCAGAAACCCAATCTCCTCCACCGTAGAGTTTCTCTCTCCACTTACCATTGTTTTCCTCAATCCACAGTTCGGCTGGTTTGAAAAGGGTGATTGGAGATACTGTCCGATCTCCCCCTCTTGAAATCAAAACGAAACTGAGAAATCTCCCTCACCCTTCGGACGCCGTGAGAAACTCAGATCTGCCCGGATCTGCTCGGATCTGCTCGGATCTGCAAGTATCTGCTCAGATCTGCACTTCTTCTTCTTCTTCTTCTTCTTCTTCTTCTTCTTCTTCTCTTCTTCTCTTCTTCTCTTCTTCTCTTCTTCTACCTTGCTGCTGGAACAACCGAACTTTTTTGGTGGCGACGGTGGAATCACAGAGAAAGAGCTTGCAGCAGTGTGAACGGCGGAGCTTACAGCGGCGTGAACGGCAGAGCTTACAACGGCGTGAAACAGCGGAGCTTGCAGTAACGTGAACTGTGGAGCTTGCAGCGGCGACGGTGGAACGACAAAGAAGGAGAGAGAGCTTGCTGCAACGTCAACAAAACGAGAGCTTGCAGTGGCGTGAACGACGGAGTCACTTTCCTTAACTCTCTCTCTCTCTCTCTCCACAAAAGCAACCTCTCTTTCCTGATCGCCTCTGATCGCCTCTGGAACTGCGATCGCCTCTCTCCTGAGGGTGATCGGGTCTCTCCGCCGATGGTCCTCACGATCGCCTGAGGGTGATCGGGTCTCTCCGCCGATGATCCTCACGATCGGATCTCCTGAGGGTGATCGGGTCTCTCTCTCTCTCTCTCTCTCTATGGCAAAGCTGGTGAAGTACTTACGACGGAAGACGCTGACAGAAAGCTCCTTATCTTGACCATTCCTCACGATAAAGGAACTACCACAAATAACAAAAATGTTCATTTCTCCAACTATGGATCCGAAAGAAAGATAATATCTCCCATCACCAAAAGATTGCTCCACTAATGGAACTTCAATTCAATGAGACTATAGACTCATCATTGCGATAGAACATCCAAGCTCTCCTCTTTTTTGAAGAATTTCCTTCCCTAAACCGAAGTGTTGAGCTGGTTTCGTTAATTGATTTTCCTATTTGGAGCTCTCAAGCTTGTGAGAAAGAAGTGGGGCTATATTTCAAATTTTTAGTCAAAGAACTAACTAAAATTACAACTTAACAACGAGTTAATCAAGTCGTTTCTCACAATATTTGTGTTACCTAAAATTTGTAGAAGATTACAATGCACATGATGTATGGATTATCGATCTATTGACAAAATCAGAAGAGCTTGCTGGCAAATTCTTCTGTGGCATCTCCATATCTTTTGGGAGAAAAAGAAGAAGCTGTCAGATACCTGAGCTCAGTCAAACTCCTTCCCAGTTTTAGAGCCAACTTCATTTCAAATAACTCCCCATTCTCTCTCTTCTCCACATCCCTTTCTTTCAAGGTGGACCCAATGGACTCCTCCATGAGCCGAAAGAAACCAGCATTGCTTCTGTACATCTCAAATACCATCCCTATTTGCCCACCATGCTCCATTGTGTTCACTAAGGCTGCTAGAGCTCCCGCAGTGACTCCCAGAAATATTGCCCATGGCACTTGATCCTGAGAAGCTGATCCTACAAGAGCAGACCCCACAGCGGCAAGTCCCGTGAGCAGAGGCCCAGAAATGGCTAGTGTCTTGTTAACTTTCAAAGCTAACTTGCTCAGCCTCACATACTCTTCGGTATCCTTCCTCTTCAAAACCCCAACTATCTGTCTCATTTCCTCCTCCAGCTTTGCACTCCATCCATTACTTCCCTTCCTTTCTCTGTTACCACCACCGAGTCCTTTCTGTTGCTGTTGTTGTGGCCACCACACCGCCGGTTCAACCGTGGCAGGGAACTTGTCAAGCATTGCTCCAAGCAAAGGAAGAGGGTAGGCCCTGTCGAGGGCCAAGACCTTGTCCATGGCATCCTTCACATCTCTTTCTGTGGGGGTTCCAATTGCAAGGGTTGTTTGGATTTCCCTTTGGAGCTGCTTGAACAGCCTAGCTGCGTTTCGTTGCTCTTCCGCGAGCTGGGAGGGCTGGATCTTGTTCATCACCACCAACATTCCCGTGGCTGCCGAATATAATAGGATGGATGAGAGCTTGAGTGCTAGAAGAGGTGCTCCCGTTCCACAGGTGGTGGCCGTGAGGCCAACCATAGTTGCGGCAGTGAGGGTGATGGCGTTAATGGAAGTAAGGAGGAGGTGGTTCCAGTAATCCCGCTGCTCTCCAATGTTGGTGTGCATCTCAGCTCTGTCCGCGGCAGCTTCCATGACGGCATAAAGCTCCGCCACCACCTTGGAATTGGATTTCAATACATCAAAATCTCTAGTGATATCAGTAGGCTTCGATTCTGTTATGGTAGTGGTTGTGGTTGTGGTTGTGTTGTTGTGTCCACTTCTCAAGTTCAATTCCTCCACCAAGTCTCTTGCGGGGAGCCTTGAGAGTGTGAGTCTACTTGGCCGGAGTTTGGGAGCCTGGAGAGTTGCTCCAATTTCTCTGCCTAGATGGCATGAAGAAGATGAGCATGAAGACCTTGAGAAACTTGAAGCTTGAAGTGCTGGTGCTGCCATGTCAACAGGACCTCGAATATCTTCTATTGTATCCTCTGGTTTGCTGTAATTGTTACTGTGTGGTTGTGGATTTCCGGTTTTGGGTTTAGATGATTAGTGAGGTGCAGAGATGGAGTTGAGATCACCAATTTCGCTCTATTTATAAAAAGGAGAATGGACACAACACAGAGGAGAGGGAAAGTCCTGGTCCTAGGGGTGGGCTAGAATTGGACCTGGTTTAAACTATTATAAACGTGTTGACCTGGAGTTGGGTCACGGCTTAGACCTTGGCTTTTGGATTGTTTCATCGGTACTTTTCTGTTTTTTCGTAAGAGACTCTTTCATCAGTTGATTCGTACTACTTGGGTCATTTGTTCACCTCTGAGCACCTCAAGACAAGTTAAAGGACTGATTCGAACGATTCCGATTCTTATTGGATTAATCGGGTCTGCGGATCCGGACGGTTTGGCTGGACTGACTATTTTTTGGGACTTGTCAGGGAATTTGCATACTACTGTGGAAAAAAAATTATAGCAAGAAATTGCATAAAATTAGTCCTAAAGCATAGTTTATACCTAAATTAAGGTCTGGGATCCACATTAAACATACATGGGTATTCAAATCAGTTAGATCGTTTGATCGAATTCAAATAAGGGTGTGAACCAAGAAAGGTGTTAGGTAGCTTGATCCATTCAGTTAAATTAGTATCTTATTATTTGGTATTTTTATAAAGGGAAAAAGAAGCCTAAAATGTATAGTGGCCCTTAGGTTTAAATACAGTGGGGGGTTAAATGACCATCCAAACCCTCATGTAAGTTGAAAATTTTACGCCTCTTGATATTTCTATTAATGTTCCTATTGGTTCCACATACTAGTGTAGGAACCACATTGCATTACATCATAATCCACATATAACGCATAGAGATAAAACTAAAGGATATATGACACAAAAAAAATTTGGATCCACCTTCACTGCCAAAAAAAAAAAAAAAATTTATGCACAAACTAATATAATAATATATATAATAAAACCATATGAAAAAGAGTTAACCTAAGCTTTAAAAAAAAAAAAAAAAAAAAAAAAAAAAAAAAAAAAAAAAAAAAAAAAAGGCAAATTACATATGAGGTAACCTAAGTTTGACAAAATGACATTTAAGCCACCTTGAGTTTGAAAAATGACGTTTGAAGTGACTCGTTGAGTTAGTTCTACTCTAAAATGAATAAATTTTCAATCTTACCCCTCAACTTCCTACTACCGAGAACTGCTTTCCACATTTCAAACTTTAATAGTTGTGGGTGGACCCATGGCCTGATGATCCCATACCATCAGTCTAGTAAAGATTTTTCTGACATTAAGTAGAAAAAGTTCCCAAAGAGAGGTCAATCATACTATAAAAAACATTTGAGAATGACAAAATAGGAATCTATAAGTTATAATATTGAAATAGGACTCGAATCTAGGTTAAATCCACTACATGAGCCTAAGTACTAATTCAATGTGGAATAATATGTATTGAAATCGGATTCCTCTGCTTGTGCCCTTTGTTGGAATGGTTTTGAAACGGTGGATCAGTTATTCTTTCAGTTCCCTTTCTCTCGTTCTATCTAGGAAGGGGATTAGTCTGGAATGCTAGGTAAACCCTAGGCCAATTCTTGACTTTGAGCATTAATGGCATTAGATTGGCTCCTCGTTGGAAAGGAAGATTTGTTTTGATCATATAGGGAAGATGGTGCAATGGTGTATCTTATGCGGTATGAGAGGAACCTTAGAAGATGGTCTGAGAAGTCTATAATGCAACAATAGATTTTGGGATGCTGTTGGCATTGAGAGCAAGGGAAAGCTTGGGCTTAAAATCTCCGTTGTTCCCGACAATAGTAGTTGTTACGCCAAGAAATCGGCCTAGGTTCTGGTATGTCCTACACACAAGAGAGTGCGTAGCGAGCTATTTCGACAGGGCACTCTTCGATACCTAAGTAAGATCTCTCTGTAATTAGTAATTCCAGAAAAGAATGAAAAAGTTTTGATCCTTGTGAAAGAGGGCTAACCTAGGTATTTGTAGCTATGGTGTGACTATAATGGAGAGTCCCATTTAAGCCAATCTCCTAATCCTGGTAGGAGTCCAAGTATAGCAAAAGTTATACTTGGAGAATGCGTATTTGGAAGATATCTCAGTAATGGAAACCCCACATATCCCATATGTTTAGGGAGATCCCTTTCTTTCTAGGAAGATTAGGAGTCGATGAAAGTGGCGGCATTTCCTGATTTAGATAGATCCGCTCTTTGCTTGGAAGTTACATGTTTGACTAGAAGTGAACTTCCTTTAACCACTCAATAGCTGAGTGACATGGCAGAGCAACAATGGTTCAGCAGCTCAGTCACCAAGCTACTTCTACCCAGCGCCCCATGGTCGGTCTCATTTAAACTCCAATGTCATAGACGATGTTGCAGTTTAGTAGCTCAGTTATTGCCCCCGGTGGCTCGGATGTTGGTTCGCCAACCCACATGTGGGGACATACCTCTTTGACAAACCCAAGAAAAATATGTGAAAAGCCTACATCTGCGTTTGTCTCTCCACCCCAATGGAAATGGTCTCGAGATCATCTCCAATGGTTGGGCTTCCTAGAGAGGCATTCGACGGTTGGGAAGGACCCAGTCATTTGTTGTGGTGTGTGTCTGGGTGCTCCAGCCATTGGATGCCTCTCTGGGTAGCCCAGCTACTGGAGAGGATTTGGATTCATGGAAATGATCCCTACCCTTGTGTGTCTTGCACACTTATTGGTGCATGCCGCTAGCTTATCGCAAGTGGGCCACGTACCCAACCCTTTTTCCAAAAAATATTTTACATAAAAAAAATTGTTGCCTGATTTACCTCTGGACAAGCTTAGGAAAAAAAAAAAACTCGCAAGGAAAAGAATGTTCATTGTTCAATGGCTCCTACACTTAGACTCATTGAGCAGTGAAACAACACCCCTGTGCCCTTTAAAACCCTAAAAATTAACCCCTTATTGATGTCCATATGCACCCTCTTAGACTAGGGAGAATTGATGTTCCCACAAAAAAAATATAAATAAATAAATAGATAACTATTTGGATCCGCTGCTCCTTTGACACTTAGTCATACATGTGAGCATTCAACACTTGTTATACTTTCTGCCATTATAAGGGTGAAAATAGATATATTTGGAAGCAGAAGGGACAAGTGTTGGATGCTCACATGTACTATCACGTGATCTTACGAGCAGTAGATTCAAATTTATAATTACATGCCTCAAAATAGAATCCACTTCCCCCATGGGTTCGCAATTACCCGCTTAGATCTAGGTATTTTCCAAAATACCCCTTTTAGTCGAAACTAAATATCATCTTAGCATCTGCAAGATTACGGATAGCAGGAAGGGCCACAACATTGCAAATCCAAATTCCAAGCCCTAAAATTTTTGGGCCTAAAGAGCTGAGACTTCATAGAGGTGAGAAACGAGAAGGGGAGAGGCCAAACAGCGACGACAAGACGGAGTCCTCCGTTTGCCGGTTCAATTCTTTCTCGGGTTATTACCATTGAACAATACAACATTGGTGGCACTAATAATCAACCAATAAAAATCAAACCAATGAAAGAGTCAGACAAGGACTAAGCCTTGACCCCACCTTGAAGTCAACACGTTTATAAGACCAATTCTAACCTCTAGCGTTTCCTTTCTTTCTTTTTAAATCCAGAGACATTAGAGATCAACTCCATCTCAGCACCTCACAAAACTACTATAACAACTAGATCACACAACAGAAGACATTCGAAGGCTTGTTAGTTAACATGGCAGCAATTCAAGCTTCAAGCCTCTCTTATTCTTCATCTTCTTCACGTCGTCTAGGCATAGGAATTGAAGCAACGCTTCAGGCTCCCAAACTCCAGCCAAATAAACTCATACTCCCAAGGTTCCCAGCAAGAGACATGATCGAGGAATTGAACTTGACAAGCGGATACAACACAACCACAACCACAACCCTAAAGGAATCTAAGCCTAGCTGTGACACCACTAGAGATTTTGATTTGCTCAAGTCCAATTCCAATGTGGTGTCTGAGCTTTACGCCGTCATGGAAGCAGTCGCCGACAGAGTAGAGATGCACACCAACATCGGAGAGCAGCGGAATAACTGGAACCATCTCCTCCTCACTTCCATTAACGCCATCACCCTCACCGCCGCAACTATGGTTGGCCTTGCAGCCACCACTTGTGGAACGGGAACACCTCTTCTAGCACTCAAGCTCTCGTCAACCCTATTATATTCGGCAGCCACCGGGATGTTGGTGGTGATGAACAAGATCCAACCCTCTCAGCTCGCCGAAGAGCAACGTAATGCAGCGAGGCTGTTCAAGCAACTCCAAAGGGAAATCCAAACAACCCTTGCAATTGGAACTCCCACAGAAAGAGATGTGAAGGATGCCATGGACAAGGTCTTGGCCCTTGACAGGGCCTACCCTCTTCCCTTACTTGGAACAATGCTAGAGAAGTTCCCCGCGACGGTAGAGCCCGCAGTGTGGTGGCCAAAACAACCACCACAGAAAGAACTCGGCGGTGGTAATAGAGAAAAGAAGGGAAGCAACGGATGGAATGCAAAGCTGGAGGAGGAAATGAGACAGATACTTGGTGTGTTGAAGAGGAAGGACACTGAAGAATATTTGAGGCTTAGCAAGTTGGCTTTAAAAGTAAACAAGGCACTAGCCATTTCTGGGCCTCTGCTCATGGGCCTTGCCGCGGTAGGGTCTGCTCTTGTAGGATCAGCTTTTCAGCATCAAGCACCATGGGCAGTCTTTTTGGGAGTCTCTGCGGGAGCTCTGGCAGCCATAGTGAACACAATGGAGCATGGTGGGCAAGTAGGGATGGTATTTGAGATGTACAGAAGCAATGCTGGTTTCTTTCGGCTCATGGAGGAGTCCATTGGGTCCACCCTGAAGGAAAGGGAGGTGGAGAAGAGAGAGAATGGAGAGTTGTTTGAAATGAAGGTGGCTCTACAACTGGGAAGGAGCTTATCTGAGCTCAGGGATCTTGCAGCTTCTTCTTTTTATTCTTCAAAAAGCCATGGAGAGACCACAGAAGAATTTGCCAGCAAGCTCTTCTGATTTTGTCCATAGATCATACATCATGTACAGTATAATTTTGTACAAATTTTAGGTTATCAAAAGATTGTAAAAAATGCCCTGATTAACTCATTTTGAACTTATATATATATATTTTTTTGGATGAATGAAATATATTAAAGGAGCAAAAGACTGCCAAAAAGGTAGGATACAAGCCAAATTAGCGAGGAACTAAAGGCACGACACACCATCCTTAAATGGGACAAGAAAAAGAAAATACAAGGACCAACAGGCCGCACCTCAAATTAAGTTTTCCATTCCTTTGAGCAAAGGTAGTACGGGGCAAATCTTATACGGTAGCTGAACTTATAATTTTAATTGGTTCTTGAATCAAAAATTAATAATTTGAAATATAATCCCACTTCTTTCCCACAAGCTAAAGACTTCTAAACATGAAAATCAATAAACAAAACCAGCCCAACACTTTTTTTTATTTTTAAATGAATAAAAATATTTATTCATTGTGGGAGATGGAAACATTTGTCCTGGTATGATATCCTATGGATAGTGGGATCCCATGTGGAAAAATCAACACATGGGGAGAAGATCTAAACTCTGGTACAAAATCGAGAAGGATTGATATTTGGATTTATTTATTTAATTTTTTTTTTAGGGAAGAGAGAATAGTTTTCTAAGACCTGCTACTTACTTATGGTGGGATTTTATTGTGTTTGACATGTTAGGGTGGAAGCAACATATTGTTTCCAACATGAGCAGGGCACAAATCATGTGCAACCATAGTTAGCAAAAGAAAACTAACGGCACAAAAAAAAAAAAAATTACATCCACCTCCCCTAGCATTTGTCTTTATTATGTTCTCCTCCTCGAGTTTCGTTTATTACATTTAAATCCACTAAACCTAACACCATTAGAATCTCTTGAGCTCTATCCGTTAAGTGAAACCATTTTTTACTTAATACCCACTTTGCCCTTCTATATTGGCTTCAACCTTTCAATAAACAAGAGAACACAAAACATCTTCTGAAGCCAAGGAAAGAGTCCTTACTACTTTGTCTTCTCCGATGAAGGTTTTCAGCAGCTTTGTCTTCTTCGGCGAAGAAAAAGTTCCAGCAGCTGTGTCTTCTCCGACAATCAAAATCCCAAATGAACAACAAAAATGGAAAATGGAATTGCAGTATCTAACTTCTCCGACATCACTATTATTTCTACTTAAATCTAACTTCGACGATAGAACCTTAGCCCTCTTCCCTTTTCTTTGCTTTATTGGGTTTTTTTTACTGAGTAGTACTTCCTCTGTTGTTTCTGCTTTCTTTATTTTTCTGTTGCAGTATTTTTGTGTTCTCGTTCTTTCATTTTTCTGTTTTCTCATTCTTCATTCGTTCATAATAACAATGAACAACAAAAATGGAAAATGGAATATCAGAATCAGAACAACAAAAAAGGAAAATGGAATTGCACCAAGGCTATGGCTACCACACAAAAGAAAATTTAAAATAGTAAGAATCAGGAAGGCTATACTAGAGAAGAAGCAGGCAATCTTCCATGCGATTAAAATCCAACCTATGTTATCATTGCAGTTGATTGACCTCCAAAGCAACACGACTACATAACCTGCCACAATTCCAAGGAACATGTAGAACAACAGCATATCAATGAGGCCTCCACGAGAAACTGGAGACAGGAACCAAGCGTAGCAAACAAGATAGACAGAGTGTATAAGTGTTGTGTTCGGAATCCTGGCCTAAGCATTCCAAGATTTAAACTGTTACGGTTGGGAACTATGAAAATTTGATTTTTTTGTGGGTTTCTCTGGGATGGATATGAGTTTCGTTCTATCTGGGAAGTCTCACCTTGGCCGGACAAGATAAAAAGTTTGGTGTCTCTCCCTAAAATTGGAAAAGGGTATAATAGGAATTTAAAGTTAGGGTGTCTATAAGAAGGGCAACTATGTCTTTTTAATTTCAAAACTAACAATAATCTCACGGTGTTAAGTTTGGGGGGTTTAAATGTAATGAGCATACGGAAAAATATGCTTTAAACAGTTAAAAACTAAAAAACATTAAATGTAATGAGCATACGGAAAAATATGCTTTAAACAGTTAAAAACTAAAAAACACGTTTAAAATTCTATTTTAAACGTGTTTTCGCTAACTAGGTGTGCGACACACAAAACTTTATACTCCCTATAGAATTGTGTAGGACATACAAAAATATATGTGCAAGAACCTTAGAAGATGGACTAAGAAGTCTATAACATATCAACAAATTTGGGATGCTATTGGCATTGAGAGCAAGGGAAAGCTTGGGCTCAACATCTCCATTGTTCCCGACAATAGTAGCTATTACAGCACAAAATCGTCTTAGGCTTCTGGAACATCCTGCACAGAAGAGCAAACACAAAAGAGTGAGCGTCGGGTTGTTCCGACAGGGGACTCTTTGATACCTAAGTAAAATATCTTTGTCAATAGTAATTCTAGTAAAGAAAGAAAAAGTTTCGATCCTTGTGAAGGGGGCTTACTTGGGTATTTATAGATATGGTGTGGCGACAATGAAGAGTCTCAATTAAGCCAATCTCCTAATCCTAGTAGGAGTCGGAGTATAGTAAGAGTCATACTTGGAGAATGTGTATTTGGAAGATATCTCGGTTTATAGAAACCCCATATATCCCTTATGATTAGGGAGATCTCCTTCTTTCTGGGGAAGATTAGGAATCCAAGTGGTCTTTCCTGATTTGGATAGATCTGCTCTTTGCTTGGAAGCTACATGTTTGACTAGGAGTGAATTTCATTTAACCACTCAATAGCTGGGTGACATGGCAGAACAACAGTGGTTCAGTAGTTTGGTCGCCGAGCTACTTCTACCAAGCGCCCCGTGATCGGTTGGTCATCTAAACGCTAGTGTCATAGACATGGTTGCAGTTTAGCAGCTCGATTATTGCCCCCGGTGGCTCGGATGTTGGTTCGCCGACCCACATGTGGGGACATATCTCGATCGCTCTATGGCCGAGCGATGGATACAAGTTGGTTGTATCGCACTCGATCTAGGTCGTGGTTATAACGTTGGAGTGTAGCTTCATCACTTGGCCACCGACCCACAAATGTAAATATAGCTCGATCATTAGATGGTTGAACCTAGACGATCTTGGATTGGTTCAAACCATTTGAGTACACACGTCGCTAGTATTGGTAAGTATTTTATTTTTTTTTCTGTAACAATAGTAATCACCATATTTTTGCTAGTGGGAAAGTCTCTGTCTCCTTGAATGTAAGTGGCATGCCTTTAGGCAACACTTCTTCCTCCCTGCCTACTTTCTCTTCTCTGTTAGGTGTTCTTGTATTTTTTTCGTGCCTTGTTGAATATATCTGATTTTCACTCAAAAGAGAATTCAAGAGAAACATTTTTTTTTTTTTCTCTTGAATAAGGTATTTATTGATATCAAGAGAGATAGTCCTCAAGGAGGACCAAGCCAAAAGGCACTATAATTAGCAAGCGAACCTACGATGAAAGAGAAATCTGACTCATATTTTGACCCTACCAAGCGACAAAAAAGAGAGAGGAGAGGGAAAACCCTAAAGAGGAACCACTTCCGAAAGAGAGATGGGAAGCTTTTCATTCTCTAGTGATGAGCAAGTTTCCCTTGGAATCTTTTTTTTTTTTTGATAGAAAGCAGGACTATTTATTCATGCATATCCAGCGCTCAGTATCCATGTTACAAACATCAGATAACTAAGGAGTGGAGAGAGGCCAATCTATCTCACACGCGCAAGACAGGGCCTTCCTTGCTAGGGAGTCAGCTACGCTGTTAATCTCCCTAGGACTAAGGTGAAAAGAGCAACTTCTAAATAGAGTTCTAAGGTGTTTAATATCATGAACTATGTTAAGTACCTCACAAGGGGGGGGGGGGACTAACATTGAATGTGATATAAAAGAAATCAGGTTCTTGCAATCAGATTCCACAATAATGTCATCGATGCCTTCCGAAATGCCATACAACAGCCCAAGTCGAAAAGCAAGTGCCTCACCTTATAGGGGAGGAGAGAAACATGCTGGAGATGAAACAGCCACCAATGGGAGTCCCCTACTATCACGGATAACCCATCCAGCACCACCTTTTCCTTCCTTAAGAGAGGCATCGGTGTTCAGTTTGAAGTGAAGGGGCCTTGGTGGAGTCCATAGAAGGCTTCCTTGTTGGGGAAAAGGAGCAGTAGATGAGCAATTCTTAATCGAAGTGAATCTCTAAGAACTCGTCGAATTGTTATTCAGCATAATGAATAACCTCTAAGGGAAAGAGGTCTTTGATTTGAAAGAGCAAGGCATTTCTAGCTTTCCAAAGAGCCCAACAAATGAACGAACCAAGGCCTAAAACTTCCCGACCCAACTCTTTTTTTGAGGCTGAAATGGCACCCCAATGCTGAATAAGATTCTGAAGATTGGGATTGTGTTGAGCTGGGGCGAAGGATAACCGACATCCAAACCAAATGGCTCTAGCAAAAGGGCACTCCAAAAGTAAGTGGGTTGTGGTCTCAATAGAAGCACCGCACCTATGGCAAGATGGGTCAAGAGGAGCTTTTCTTTTGAGAAGGGCCGCACTTGTAGCGATACCATCAGAACAAGCCCACCATAAGAAGTTCTGGATTTTGGGAGGGCTATGGCACATCCAAACTTGCTTCCAATCAACATCAGGGGAAAGCCTAGGCATGGACGTGGAAGAAGATGCCGTGGATGCAAGTTCCATGAGGTCCCGTTGAGTGCAAAGGAAGTGATAAGCGCTCTTAGTCGTGAAGATACCATTTGGAGCACCTCCCCACACTCTCCGATCAGGTTGACTAAACATGCTAAGGCTAATCTTCATAATAGCTGTTGTGTCCTCCGGGTGAAATAAACTATTGAGCATGTCCAATTTCCAACTTCCTGATGAATGGGCAATCAAGTCAGACACCAGCATTCCATTAAGAGTAGGGTTAGAATAAAAGTGCTTAAGGCCATGATTCGGAGAGGCTGGAATCCATTTATCCTCCAAGGCACTAATGCTTTCTCCATCTCCTACAATCCAAATAAGGCCATCCAAGAGGACCTTCCTCCCCTCTAAAATCCCCCTCCACGCCCAAGAATGGCTAGAACCCAAGCATGCTTCAAGGAAATTAGAGTTGGGATAATAAATCTACTTCATGTGAATCGCCCAATGTGAATTTGGTTGTTGCCATAACCTCCAAGCTAGCTTCCCCAAGAGAGATTTGTTTTGAGTGGATGGATCTCGAAATCCCAAACCTCCTCTATTCTTTGACTGGCATAGTCTCTTCCAAGAAATCCAGCAAATGTTGTTCTTCCCCTCTAAGTCACCCCAATAAAAGTGAGTAAGAGCACTTCTTAAAGTAGAATGATGGGATGCCGGCAATATGAAGTGAGAGGCTGCGTAATTGTTCATCGAGAGAGCAACTGATTTTATCATAACCTCCCTCCTTGAGTGGGATAGTAACCTCTGTTTCCACCCTAAGTTTCTCTTGGAATCAGGGACAGCAAAAAGGTTTATGCCCCAGCTTCCTATGGATCAAAAGCTATACAATCCCAAATCAGTTTCTCTTGGTATCAGGGACAACAAAAAGATTCATGCCTCAACTTCCTATGGATCAAAAGCTATACAATCCCAGATCGCCGATACATTTTAGACTTTGGCCATCCATATCCACAAGTTTCTTTCATACCACACATGGCATATCAAGCAAAAGAAGTCATCTTCCCCATGAGATCACAAAAGAATTTTCCACTAATAGAAATGTAAAAACCAATAAATATGAAGATGACAAACAGATTCATGCAAGACATAGAGTTTTATTGTGGTTCAAATACCAATATGATGTGTTCCATTCATGAGCAAAGCTGATGAGCACATTTATGTGTGAAATCTAGGGTAGTAAAACATGCATTTTACATATTTAGAATGGAGCTACCTTGGGTTTTACTCTCTTTTTGCAGGTTTTATATTTTCAAGGCCTTAAGGACTATCGGGAGCTATATCTTCAATTTTACACGTAAATAGGTCCTATTTCTTTTCATGGTTGCAAAGAGGATGAAATTCTGAGCAAGATGGACGTGTTCAATTAAAAGTACACATTC
>NW_024869399.1:0-5296 GCF_013358625.1 Macadamia integrifolia | reverse complement strand
AAGAAAAAAAAAAGAAAAAAAAATTAGAAAAAAAAAAGGAAAGAAAATAAGCAAAAAATTTTAGGAAATTTCTCAAAATTTATTTCTCTCTTCTCTCTCCTCCATCTTAGCACTTTTGGACTCAAAAGATCTCACAATCAATTGTGGGTTTCTCTCTTTTAGGAAATAAAAAATTGTTACCCTACCTCTCCATTCCCTATAAATACAACTCATGTAAGAGGAGGGAAGACAATTCATTCTTCTTCTAGTTTTCTTTAGTTGCTCTCTCTCTTCCTCTTTCTCTCTTTAGTTTTAGTTCTTCTCTATTTTTGCTTTAATCACTTTTGTAATAGTTTTTTTTTATGTCAATTAATGCAAGCACTCTTTTATTCTTATTCAGCCCTTTTATGTTTATGATTTATGCAATTGAGTTGTAATTTTTTAAGTTATAGTTCTAGGCTTAGATCTAGGTGACAAGATCACGAGCCGTGGAGCAATTTTTTTTCAAGTTCAAGGGTTGAAGTTCAAGTAAGTAGGCTCCTTCAGTAGTCTTCTCTCCCCCTCTCATTCCCTCTTCTGACTACCCTTTCTTTCTTAATTTAGGATTTTAATTTCAGTCGTTATATTATTGATGTCCCTTTCCCCCAAGGTTCATGGCTAGTGTATGTGTTGGATTTGCCCCTCTTAGCCATAGAACCATCAATTTATTGCTTTTATTTTAATTGTCTCCCTTTCCCTAAAGCCAAGTAGAGTAACCCTTGTAAGAGTGACTCTTTGGTCAAGTAGGGAAGCTCATATTATGATGCATCCCTCGGGCTAAGTAGAGAAACCTACTTGTGAGTCTCTCTCTAGCTTTACCCCCTTTCTTTTACTTTATTTTTATTTCAGTATTTTTTTTCCTTTATTTATTTATTTATTATTATTATTTTTTTATTGCGTGGGTTATTTATTTTCAGTTATTTATTTATTTAATTTAATTGCGTGGCTTGCGTCTTTAAATTCTTAGATGACGAATGGTTAGGACGTTATTTTAGATACATATGTTTAGGACGGTAATTAGAATTAGATCACAACCATTAATCAGTTCACTTTCGCATTATTAAAAGAAATAAAAAATAAAGTGGCTGCTCTCCCTGTGTTCGACCCGTAGCTACACTGATCCGTACGCTTGCGGTTACATTTTAAATCTCAAACAAAAGCTGAAAATGATTCACTATATAATGGAAAAAAGATTACAATGGAGATCTCCTAAGAACACCCAAACTCACAGCAAAAACTCTCACCTAGAAATCCTAACTTGAAAATTCACAAATCTCACTTGATTGCACAACAAAACAATAGAATTAATATATATACTGTTTCAAGTCGGGTCGATCCATCAAGTCGCATAAGATCATGTAGTACCGTACTGCAGGGGCTTCAACCCCAAGCCATCTACTACCATCATAGATCTCATTAAAATTTTCATTCGGATCACCACCAAAATATGTTGGAGTAGGTCAATCTTTATAGTGGGTCAAGAATTTCGAGACATACATAACAAGAAACCTAAATCCAACACCATTCATAATCAAAAGCAAGTGGCCTTCTAGAAAACTGCCAACACCTCAAGAGGATGCCCACCCAAGGAGAAAGAGAAAAAGGACAGTAAAAAAAAAGTGCTCCACATCCTCATTCCCACTCCAACAAAAAAAAAGAAGAAAATCACGAGGAGAGGGAGATGACTCTAGAATGGAGAAAACAAGAGTTGATAAGTATCGAGAATGGGCATGACAAGTACTGAAACTATGCTAAGGAATATGGCCTAAGAACTAAACAACCGTTTCCCAAGGAACCCAGTAGAATGGATCATCTTCCAAGCTGAATATGAAGTGAAAATATAAGATGTGGAGGCAGTCCAAAGGATTATAGTGCAACTTCCTCGGAGAGCTTACCATTAAGGGGGTTTTTTTGGGGTAAAAACCATTGAGGGTATGATGTTATCCAAACATAGCCTAATATGAGTAGGGATGATCTAATAACTAAACAAATCAAATATTGATTTATCCCGTAGATGTAAGATCGTACCGTTAAATATACATATTAACGAGATGAGCTTGTGGGCCAAGTCCAGATTCTCTACCTACGTGGGGTGCCTCTCCATATGGATAGTTATCAATGAAATAGAATCTCCATCCTAACCAACCTAGCTATAAACACTTCCATTTCATTGGTAAGCCTACCCATGTGGGGAGGACCCTCATATGGATAGAAAATTCATACCCGAGACACACATGTCCTTAACCCTATCTGTGCCACCAACCAAATATTTTTCAAATTTTCTATTACTTCTAGGGTGAGCGGTGGCAGCGCTTAAGCGTCTGCTCCATATAAACACCACATTAAATTTATGTCGTTGATCTTTTGATAATTAATCTAAGTCGTTGACTGCTCTCATGCCTCTATTAAGGTTTTATACTTTTACATCCGGTTCCTTGTTTTGCACAAGCCTTTTCTTTCACACCTCTGTTACAATCCTATTGGTCATCAGCTTTATCTTATTCGGTCAAGGCCAAAAATGAAAATCATAAGCACCCCCGCCACCACCACTATCGCTGCAATCACCGCCGCCACCATTTTCATCACCACTACCATCACAAACACCAGCCAGCCCCAACCCAGAGCATCCTCTTCCCTCTGCAACCATCTCCATTCACTTCCAAAAGTTTGAATTTTAAAAACTTAAGGGACCTCCAAGTTCACTTTTTAAACCTATGGTAACTAAAAAATCATGTTTATGAAAGGTTAGCTACCCTCTACCTAAAAAACCAAAAAAAAAAAAAAAGGTTAGCTACCCTATGTTAATTTACCCAACAGAGAAAAACATGACCCAAGAAATAAAGATGAAGAAAAGACACAGAAGCAGAGAGGTATAGAGAGGTACGCTCTGCCTTGCCCCTCTCAAGCGGTCATCAGCTTTCTTTCCATATCAAGTGGAAGATGAGATAGTTAAGGAGATAAGAGAAATGAAGGATGGATTATGACGATATAAAGGATATGGCGTACACCCACGCCTCACTTTGAGAGAGCATGTACCAAGCGATACCAAGGAGGCTGCAGGAGACGATGTTCTACCTGAAGGGACTATGGTTGGAGAGGGAGGAGAGTAGTGGAAAGTGGAGGTTCTTGCAGATGCAGAGGACAGTCACCAGAGTAATGTGACGGTATTGGGTGGTGCCAGCGGAAAAGGGGTTTGAACCAATTTCTCTTCCTGGCAAGAGAGAACGAGGGTGAAGCACAATTATGATTTGACCAAAAACCCAGCTGGGAAGGTAAATGCGAGTAACAAGTAATCGGTTCAAAAGAAAGAATGGTTCAGATTTTTTCAGATAAGATCAACAATCAAAACAAAATATGGTGCTTACATGAAGCAAACACTTAAGTGCTGCTACATTTAAGCCTTACTTCTAATGATGATCACACTCTACTCAAAACGTTAAAGTTGTACTACAAAATCTCTTCGCTCTTCCAAAATGCTTGGCACATCCTCATAAATTTTTAGTCTGACTCCTTAGTACCTCTTTGACAAACCCAAAAAAAATTATGTGAAAAGCCTAGACCTATGTTTGTATCTCCACCCAATGGAAATGGAATCGGGATCCTCTCCAGTGGCTGGGCTTCCTAGAGAGGCATTCCACAGTTGGGAGGACCCAGTCATGTGTTGTGGTGTGTCTCCGAGTTCTCCCAGCCATTGGATGCCTCTTTGGGCAACCTAGCTACTAGAGAGGATCTAGATCCATGGAAATGATCCCTACCCTTGTGTCTTGCACTCTTTTTGGTGCATGCTGCTAGCCTACAGCAAGCAGCTGCGTACCCAACCCTCTCCCTCTCCCAAAAATAATTTACATAAAGAAATTGTTGCCTGATTTACCTCTAGAAAGCTTAGGAAAAAAAAAAAACTCTCAAGGAAAAAAATGTTCCTTGGTCACATGGTTCCTACACCTAGACTCATTGAGAAGTGAAACGACATCTGCATGCCCTTTGAAATCCCAAAAATCCACCCCTTATTGGTGCCCATATGCACCCTCTTAGACCATAGAGTATTGATTTCCCCAAAAAACTCAAAATAGGAAGAAAGAGAGAAGCATAAAAAAATAATACAAAAAGAGCAAAAAACAATTGTTTGGATCTGCTACTTATACGACACATAGTCATACATGTATCCAACACTTGTCCCACTTCTTGTCATTATAAGGGTGAAGAGGGGTGTATTTGAAAGCAAAAGTGACAAGTGTTGGATGTTCACATGTACGACCAGGTGATGGTATGAGTTGCAGATTCAACTTTGTAAATGCATGCCTCAAAATGGAATCCACTCCCCTTATAGGTTCGCAATGAGTCCGGTGAATGTTCACTTACGTGAACTGGGACTCCCAGTCCACTTACACTCTATGTTTGACATGCGTTAAATCTCTTAATTATGCTAACAGAGTTATAAACGGTTATTTAACTGGGATTAATATTATTAATACTAAAATAATAATATAAATAAATAATAAGATTCTCAAAATAAGAGGACTCCACCGATGAATCCTCCGGAAAATCTCAACCCTTATTCTGCAGTTGATTGTTGGTAGCGGAATATTACATGGTCTGTATGAATTGAAACCTGCAAACCAAGTTGTTTCAAAACCACCGCCTGACCTGATTTCAGGATTTCTTTTCATTAATCTCTTAGTTGCTGATCCTTGCATTTGTTGGTTGCATTCAAGAGGGATAAGGGTTGTTGCTAGTATTTGCCCAAAGTTTCAGTTGAATCAGTGACCACATGACAAAGATCTCTCTTAAAGCATGAACTGGTTGTTGTCTTTGTTGTTTCTGTTGAGTCGTAAGGAAGACAACAACCGTCTTCTGGAAAATCTCAACCATCTCTCTTTCTCTCTCTCTTGCGTCTTCTTCAAAGCGGTTCCTTCTTTCTACAGCCGCCATCATCATTATCTTATCTCTACAGCAATGTAACAAACGAACACTGACATCAGCAACGAAACAAATGTTTACCTGCGATAGAACTTGTAAGTTGTTCTCTCTCTCTCTCTCTCTCTCTCTCTCTCTCTCTCTCTCTCTCTCTCTCTCTCTATCTTCCTTCACAACTTTGGATTTCTCTGTTTAAATTTTAAGGGGACTATTGCAGCTTATATTTATTAGAAGGACTTTTTGGTGTTACTTCAATTCTGAATTCCGATATTAAATAGAGTAATTGTCAAAGAACACTCACTGTTAGGGGTTATTAAAAGGACTTTTTGGTGTTTTACCTGATTAGTCTCTAGTTACTTCAATT
>NW_024869398.1:10102-21327 GCF_013358625.1 Macadamia integrifolia | reverse complement strand
GAGCTGAGCTCCAGCCTTGAGATCGAGCCGAGCTGTGTACTCTGATGATTTTGATAAATTCATGTATATATACTTGATATTTGAACTCCATTCTTTTTGTGTATATATCATGCTTTCGGGCCCAAATGTATATAATTATGGTATTATCATTTGGGTATCGAGTATATGGGAATTATTTACAGGTAAAACTTAGTCTTCCGCTGATCTGATGAATTGATGTTAGTGTATGTATGCTGTGGTGGAATACAGTATCTGATGATCCTGGCAGGTTTGGGTTAACTGGTGTTAACTCGGTCACCGCTCCGGTTCAGGGTGAACGGGGTGTGACAATAACATTCTTCAATTTGGAGCTAACATGGAAAGGATTCAATACGGAATCACAAGTAGTCATTGACTTAATCAATAGTATAGCAATCTATATTTTTTTTATTTAATATTTGGATGAATATGCATTTATCAAGGGAAGTCTTGGATTAAATATATTCATATGATATTCTATTCAATATTCAATTATCAACAATGAATCAATTTTGATAGCTCAGATGTTGTTATTCATGATAGTGATTTTTTTTCCCATTTGTTGGGGGGGGGGTAATATTCATGTTATTGATCCAATTCACTATCATCGGAGTGCATTTCATCCCATTGAATTTAGAGGACTTTCCGATTGTTGGAATGCTAAGGGGATCACATTGAAAGCGGTCTCCACAATATTGATTTGTTGTTGGAATCTTAGATAATTAGGTTGACTTAGATTGAAATATATTCTAGAATGCATATCAAACAAAGCCTAAATGTTCTTCACCCACACTTATATTAATTGTGGGAGTGTTTCATAACGCTTTTATAAGTTTACACCATCGGGAACATTTCAATGAAAGAGGTATTTCACAAATGTGTGTGTGTGTGTGAGAGAGGGAGAGAGAGCGATTGATTTGAGTTCCATTGAGAAACGCATTTCCCATGTTTTTTTTTTTTTTTGCTTATATGAAGATAAAAGAAACATAAATACTCTATTGGAGTATTCTCGCACACAACCTATGTTGGGAATTGAAGTATTTAAACCCAAAATAGCAGTTGATCTAAATCACCACATATAATAAGGTGACACTTGTTTTACTCACAATCATTGGTGCATGAAAACGCATTCATGGAAGCAAAAAACAAGGAACAAAAATATTGGCTTACATCACACCTCCCATACTCCACTTTCACCCAGTTGCTCTGCCTTAATCGTTTTAGGTGCTCTGCATGGTTCATAGGGCAAGGTAGTCTAGGGTTAAACAATAACTAAATAGGATTACAATACATGGTGGTCATTTTACTACCTCATGTAAAACTCTGAGGGGAAATATTGTTTGGCAACATCTCTTATGTCACTATTTTAATATACGCAAATCCATATTTGACAAGACTTGTATTTTGAATATGAGTACAGATCGCTTACCTATACTTTGGACTCTTCCTTTTTTATATAGGAGTTCCTCGTGTACAAGGAAACATACCACAAATACTCCACCCCCATGCTAGTTTGGAGGGGGGTTTCGCGAATCAAACAAAGTAGTAGGGGCTTTATAGATACATCACACATGTACACTTCACATACAATTAAAGGATGACATGTGTCCTACTTTGGCATTGAAAGACATTTGTGGACGAGCTACTCTTTCTTTCAACCCTTTCAATGTTCGTCTTCCCGCGTGCTTAAAATAATATACATGAGACGTACACGAGTAGGTGATTAAGACTCTTTCAAAAATAATCCATGTTACACTACTCCGTCGTACAAAACCAGGTCAGGTCAACTGCTATTCGTTCTTAAAACGTGAGCTGGAAGACCACGTCAGCTTAGTTCCAGTACCAAGTCTCTCTCCATTGCTAGAGCCTAAGAGGAACCGTTTTTTTTTCATGGTGACCGTTGACGCATTAGCGTGGAACGAGCGTTTCACGCGACATGTTTCTGCCAAAAACACAGATATTTTCTTCCCGCTTTCTTGCCATTTAAATATTCTTCTTCTTCTTAATCACTTTTGATTATCATTCGAAAATTTTCATCTCTCTTCGATTGAATTCCATCAATCTTTCCCGCTCTGTACAAATTCTTTCTTTGATCTCTGAGCTTTTCTGTTTCGGAAGAAATCGATTTGAAAAAATCCGGACAATTGGCGTAGAAGCTGGTTGGTTGCATGTGAACCGATTCCGTGATTGATTTCAAACCGACAGAGACCGACAGAGATATTAATTCAGAGGTGAAGAATCGATACTCTGTTAGATAGAGTTTGAACTTCAAGCTTAGGTTTATTCCTCTGTTATTGTTCTTTGGAGGGTGATTTTTGGATTTCTAGGGTTCGGATAGTTTAAATTGGTGTTATCCGCAGAAGAGATTTGCCCTTGAGATTTGAGTTTAACAGTTTGATAAAATCGGCAGGTCATCAAACTGTTTGATGAAAATTGGGTTTCTGTGGTTTCTCTCAAATGAAACTGAAGTTTATCTGATATTTCTGCAATCTGCTTTCATTTGATGCGAAGTGTTAGTAACAAAAGGTTTCAAAAGGGGATAAATCTTGAAATTTATACTAGAAGTGAAATGAAGGCCATGCCAAGAAATAAGGCTGATGGAAAAGAGGTGGACAAGTTTACTACTTACATAATTGCAACCAAGGAATTGTCGCTTGGAGTTGTGAAGGTTGTATCATTTTTGGTTATATTCGTAGCCGGCGTTATTCTTGGGTTGGCAGCAAGTGCACATGTTACTAGATACATTACTTCTTCACACAATGATCTATTCTTCCAATCACAAAACTTTTTGGGTAGGAAGAGTTTTGTCAACCCAACCTATTTGCAACATAGTATGACAGATGATGGGCTATTTTGGATGGCTTCAATGGTGCCAAAGAAAGATGCCTATCCATACAACAGAGTGCCTAAGGTGGCTTTCATGTTTCTGACCAGAGGACCATTGCCATTGAGACCACTATGGGAGAAATTTTTTCATGGTCATGAAGGGCTCTTTTCAATTTATGTTCATGCACTTCCAGGGTATGAGAGCCATGTCTCAAATATGTCTGCTTTCTATGGCCGCCAGATCCCAAGTCAGGTATTACTTCTTTCTTTCCATTGACATATAAGAGCATATATTTCAATCAATTGAATCATAGCTTCCTTTGGGAAATTCTCAAGTAGAAACTAGGACCTTGATTTATGCTCTTTTCTAAATTGCTAAGTTTTTCCCAAGTTAGATTCCTAGTTCTTTCTTATAATAGACAATCAGACAGTTATTTTTTGTTGAACAGAACTTATCTACCTTGAACATAAAACTTTTTGGTATTTGTCAATATATTTAATGTGTGAGGCAACATCCTCAAGTTTTTCATTATAGTTCTCAAATGAAAAAAATGCTTAATGATATTGAGGTGTACAAAGATAGGCAGCCCACCTTGGAAGGGATTAATCAGAACTCTAGCATGATTTTTTTTTGCTGAGAGGGTTAGGTGAAGTAGTGCGGTACTGATGTTTGTGATCAGTCACCAACATAACAGGATCGAAACAGAATAGGAAAGTCCAGATTTAGGTGAAAATTAACAACTCCTAATCCACAACTCAGATTAGGAGACCCTCCTGGTCTAGTACTAATTTATAAGCCTAAAAGATGCTGAAAATATTAGTAAGACCCAAGGGTTGGATCTGCTTGTGTGGGCAATTCCTAGTGTCACTGAGAGAACTCAAAACTAGTCAATCAACAGATCTTTTGAAGAATCTGATATCAGATTCAATACAAGCAGTTTCAGATTAGTTTATATTTATGAAATCAGAGACAACAGAACAATAAAGATTTGTTCATGAATCCTATCGAAAATAGGAACTGTTGGTACTCCAACCCAGATTAGGAATTCAAGATTCAGCCAGCAAGATGAAATTTTGAATGCAGAAAACAAATCAGGCTACTGAACAATTGATATTTATGAAATTAGATCAGTGATCAGACCTGTGATTCTTAGTTACCAGAACCCCTAGATAGAATTGGAAAGCTGGTTCTGCTGCAGGCTGTTGCACAATAACTTGCAGTGCTATTTGAAAGAAATCAAACAGAGAAGAGGATGAGATGACCTGGGTTTCTCACCACAAGGTCTAACTGGAATCACCACCATTACTCCAGTACTTTCTCAGCTTCACCACCAAGACAAGAGGTCCTGAATCACCACAGGATGATGCTCTGATTCACCACAAAACAAGAAACAAAACTTTGCATTAACTGTCAGAATCATTTGCTGCATTGTTGCCCTTGAGCTTCATCTATAAGAATAGAGAAATACAAATCATAAACTGGACCAGGAGTGGGAATCCTCAGCATAATCCAGTTAAATAAGTAACTAAAAGCTAGATAGGATTAAACAGAAATTGATTGGTTAGCCAAAAGGATAAGGTTAAGTAGAACCTGATTAGCTAATTCCTTGGCTAATTCAATGGACCACTAAACCAGGTTGACTAACTTAACCAAGTGACCTAAAGGAAAAGAACAAATCAGGCCACATTAAGCCTGAGGATCAGTCCAGCAAAGGCTTGTGTTAGGCGTGATGGTTCTTCTTGGCCCTTCTCTGATATGTCTTCACTGCTGAGTGTCTACTAGCAGATGCTTAATAGGTAGATTCATCATCATACCCACTGATCTTAGGCGGTTGGAAGCTGGGATTCGAAGATGGAATTTTAATTCTAGTGTGTTTGTCAAAACTCTCAGAGGTGGTCTGTTCACAGTCACTTTCTCTTTTGAACTCGAAGTTTTAAGAAGCATAACATTGGGGGGCAGGTGCATCCAAGGCCTTTAATTATTCCCTGGTTCTTGGAAACTGTACTTTGTTTTGATAAATAAGGACCTTAGAGGGGCAAGAATTGTATTAAGGTTATTGGATTCCCCTTCATGCATGTTGGTTCATTCTCTTTGTGGCAATTGTAAATTTCTGTGGATCTTTCATAAGAACAGATGAACACTCTTTGCTGGAAAATTTTAGGCACAAATTTGTGTGGAAGACTGAAGATCAAAGTTAGGGATCCTTTTTTTTTTTTTTGCTGCTGCTGTTGTTGCTGGTGATGGTGGTCCCCTTCCCTCAACTGGGGGGACAATATTTTTATTGAGGGGGAGGATCTTATTTTTGATGAAGAGATATTGGGATTCACATACCATCAAGATGAATATCTCAAAGTACAATCCATGCAATATTGTGTGAAGTTTTAAACCTACAATAATTTAGATTGTAACAAATGCTTCTTTAAATACAATTATCAACAAAAAAATCCTACATATTTCATTTATTTATGCCTCCACGGAACACTTTTATTCTGATACAATAGTTTTCTTCTCCCTATTTACCTCCAGGATGTTCAATGGGGATCAGTAACTATGTTAGATGGAGAGAGGCGTCTTCTCGCCAATGCCCTTCTTGACTTCTCGAATGAGCGGTTCGTTCTTCTTTCTGAGAGTTGCATCCCGATATATGACTTCACAACTGTTTATAAATACCTCATTGGCTCTCCACATAGCTTTGTTGAGTCCAATGATGATCCATCCCGTTACGGACGTGGCCGTTACAGCCTCTTTATGTATCCATACATTAAGCTCCCACAGTGGAGGAAAGGATCCCAGTGGTTTGAAATGAACCGTGCTCTAGCATTACACATAATCTCAGATAGTGAGTACTATTCTATCTTCAGTAAATATTGTACGCCTACTTGCTACCCGGATGAACATTACTTGCCAACTTACATAAACATGTTCCATGGAGGAATGAATGAAAATCGGACTCTGACTTGGGTTGATTGGTCAAAAAGGAGCCCTCATCCAGCTACCTATGGAAGGTATGATATCACAGAAGGTTTTATACAATCCTTAAGGAATAATGGAACAGATTGTTCATATAATTCCAAACGAACATCTGTTTGTTACCTTTTTGCAAGGAAGTTTGCTCCCGATGCATTGGAGCCCCTACTTAACATTAGCTCAACAGTAATGAAATTTTGAAAATGTGTAATTATTTTGTGAAGATCTTTTTCTTTTCCTATTTCCCTCTTTCTACTTTTGGTTTTCATTCCTCCTATACGTGTAGAATTCAAGTTCTCCATTATGACAAGATGGCTATTGGATTAGTTTAGAAGGGAAACCCTGAAGATCTACAAGAACAGAAGCCATGTAACAGTTTACGCTGATTATGGATGCAATATGCCTCTATTGGTGTCCAGACTAATCCAACCCAAGCTTTTTTTGTGGTTTTCCAAATTCCAATCCTAACAAGCCTGCCTATTTCATGTTTGATTAATCCTGGTGTTTGGACCATGAATGGGTTGACACCTCTCCCCGGAGTTTGGTCGAATACGTGAGGTCAGCGGCTCAGCCTGTCAGATATGCTTCTTATAGTTCAGATTTTGAGGATTGTTCTGGTTCAGAATTTCCACATCTTGCATATATGTAATATCTTGTGATCTGGTTATGGGCTTATAGCCCACAGAGTATAATTGATCATGGGCTTATGGACTCTTGAAGATTCAGGCTAAATACATAGGGGAGTGTATGACAATTTGAATCTGGAATTTGAGGGAGACTGGTCAGCCAAGCTAGACTGAATTATCAGTTCAGCCCAAAGTATCTACTAAGTCGTATGTTGGATGGAGCCCAAATTTTTTGAAGGTGTCAGTCCCTGCTCACATGTCAAGTTTCAGCACAATCAAATTTGGCCAAGTGGTAAAATAAAACTAATAAAATCGAGGACCACCAAGAGAGTGTACACCAAGACAATTACGAGTAAGGTGTATTATGCTAATAAATACTACCTTGTCTATCCAAGAATTGAATAACCTTATAATCCTTCCAGGTGGCATAAAAAGGTGAAACATCTAGAAAGCCTTCTCTTGACAGAACTTGGATTTGGCAGTTTTAAAACTGTCCTATTAAGTTTCAATCCCATTTCTCCCCCATTCCCTTCTTCCTACCTTTCTGAAGCCTTGACAAGCATATATAGAAGTGATCATGGTGGAATGCAGAAGTAAAGTGCGGTTGGAGCTATATGACCTTGCCAATCCATACTCAGTGAGATTTCATTAGTGTTTTTATCCTTGAATATCAACCACAGAACATAAAACGCCATCTTGATCAGTCCAAATTTATTTTTAAAAAAATTGAGCTGTTGAATTAATTCCCCAAACACTTGACATGTGGTTAAACTAATTTGATAGAAAATCAATATGATGAGATGATGTGTACATGCCCCACTAAACAGTACTGGATTCCCTTCCCTCATATTTTTTTAAATATGATAGACATAAATAAAGATAAACTAATACAAAGTGAAGAGTACATTCCTATATCAGCATCAGCACTCAGATAAACAACTCTGCAGGCTTTTTTCTCTATGTAGAAGCTGCCCAGTAATCATCATGGCCTCACCACTGTCATCAAAATGCGGTGTTGCCAGAAAGACGGCACAACTCAGCAAAAAAAACCTAGCCAGACAGCCTCTTCTACAATAGTTTCCAAGCATAGTAAGTATAGTCCAATGTCCTGCGAATATTAACATTAGAAAACTACATTTATCAATGGAATGCGAATAACTTTTCAAGCACAACAGTGGAATGCCAACCTCTGTATTGGAATACAGTAGAGCTGCTCTAGTTTTCTGAGATCTCAATACATAAGATTGCACGATAAGGAAGACCCAAAATACTTGAATTAACATATCTGATCTCTATCTTGCTTTTTCGAATCCAAAAGAACCGAGTTAACACACTAATCAATAACAACATGATATTTATAGCACTAGACTACCGTAAGTATATTGAACTAAGGTCTTACAAAACAAACGTGTGTTAAGCATGATGACCATACATTCCAAGTAGTTTGGTTTAACAACAAAAAAGGAAAAAAAAAAAAAAAAAAAAAATCCGCATGTACATCTGTAAAAGAGACCAAAAAATTGTCCCTCAATCCACCCGGTACATCATTAGTAACAAGAGATTAATATGTGGGGACAATTCGAATCAAAATTGTCATCCTTCCATGACTCGCATAAACATTTCATTTGGGCCCGGAGCATAGAAAATTTATCCGCCAATCCACTTACCAATTCCTTTTGTTCAATGACAATAGCCCTCAATCCACCGATCTCTGCTTTTTGTTCATTGATATTTTCCTCCAATGTCACAGCCTCAGTCTGCAGCTCTGCATTCTCTCGGGAATATGACGCAGCGCATTGTGTGACCATCCCATGCACTTGTTTCAGATGATCCAACTCCGTACATGCGCACTCGACCATGGGAACTACAATTTCCCTGAAGATTTTATCTTGCACACCACTATCCCCACGTCTTTCTTCAGGTTGTTTATTAAGTTTGTCATTCATTAGAGCCTGCATTAGACAATACACAAACGAGTTGGGAAAAAAAATATTGAATTTAGCACATAAAAGAATAATTAATCCTTACTAGTTCTTTTATGAGATTATTAAACTTACAATCTTCTCCCCTACAATAGGGTCTGCAAAGATGCATCTTTCTTTGTATAAGTCACCTTGAACATCTCCAAACGAGAGGGGCACAATTCATCCCCGTGCTCCTTATGCTAAACAAAAACAATAAATTAGTAAAGGAGTATTAGTTGAATCTTAGACTGAGTGAACATCCATTAAAAAAATTAATAAATTAAAAAAGATATTTTCTTCCCTTCTCAAATTACAACGGAAGGGGTCTTTCCAGTGGTATGCAAAAATTTCAGGTTGGACCTATTCTTGGAATTACGCTCTGATATTTTCTACCATTGTTCAAATACACATAATTAGAAGAGCAATATAATGTGAACCGACTAACATAATCCAATGTTTTATCCCATAATAGGCTAAATTACATAATCCAATGTTTTACCCCATAATAGGCTAAATTACAACAACAACAAAATCAGCCTTAACCCAACTTAATAGGGTCTGGTTAGAATGAATTCAAACATTTGTAATGCGCTCTAAAGTACATAAAATTACAGTCCTCATTTCATAAATTGCACATCGAAAAATCACTAAGCCCGCAAAAGCGAACAGTGTTTGTTCCTATCAGTCAATTCAACAAGCCTTCTGATTGATTAACACGTCCATTTGCCACACACACACAAATACAATATAAATTACATTTAAAATACCAAGACAAAATGAAAGTGCAGAAATACCTTTTGGCATCGCCAGGAAATCAGACCTAGGGCAATTAGTACTCCATGTCGCTTCTTCCAGTCATTAGAAACCGATAACGGTTGACAGGAATTATATGCTCAGGAAATGATAACGATGAGTACGTTCCATTGTATCCAGCCATTTCTTACGATCTTCTGCAATATTAAATTTATGTCAAACCAGGTAACAAATATAAAGGGAAATAAAAATGCTATTTGTTTTCTATATTACATAGATCTTATTCACTACATCGTCTTTCTTTGGATGGGGATTTTCTCCAATCTGAGTATGATAAAGTAACAAGGCTTTATCTCAAAAAATAAAACAAGAAGGACCCAACTTAAACAGAAGGGCAGAAATATGTAACCACCTTGGATCCAGGTGGAATAACTCAAGGGGAAAAAAGAGTACTACGTGCACGAAAGCTAATATGTAAAGATCTCAGATCCAAATTCCTAATCATAATGGATAAAGGCCAAAGGCCTAAATAGCTTCTGGTTTTGTACTAGCATCCTTTGCAAAATAACTTCGAAAGTTCAATGAACCAAAAATCAAGATCCAATTACACAACGAATAGAGGAATACTGAAGAATAAGACGATAAATAAATTCCAAAGTTCAATGAACCAAAAATCAAGATCCAATTACACAATGCATAGAGGAATACTGAAGAATAAGACAATAAAGTGAATCACAGTTTCCATATAAACCAACTGAAATAACCTCATAACTTGAAAGTATTCTGCTAGGTGCAGATTCCAATTTCTAAGGATAGTAAATCTGACCAGACAATCTGGCCCAGCAAATCAACTCCTGGGACAAGGAAATTCAAGGGCATTTATAGCAGCTTCTAATCCTAAAATTTTAATCAGAACTTATAAGCCAAATGGGGTTCCAGGGGTTCAACAAATATAGTTATCAGCATCCAGATTCATATGATATGCCTAGACTTGATAATAACCTCAAATCTCACTGAAGTAGAAGAATCCAACAGAATATGATAAAAATATATCAAAACAAGTTCATCTCTATCAATGTATCCTAGGAACTAAACAAATAAAAATAATAGTACCGTATGCTCTTTACTCATAAGGGGGGAATGATAAAAAAATTATGTAGCAGCAAAGATGAAACAATATTGAAGAAAAACTTTCTCGATAACAAAACTTAAAGCAATTTCTACCAAGCGCAATGCTACTGGTGCCACGACTAGTGCACACTCCTAGATTGAATAAATACATAAATACGGGCCCAAAAACAAACAGAAAGCAACATGCATGAAAAGACAACCAAAAAAATAAAAAAATAGTACCATGAAAACACGCTCCACTCAAGATTTTGCACTATACCATAGGAAGAAGCTCGTAAATTAACATTACCATCACCAGCAATAAATTGGAACATTTTACAATAGGGAGAAGTTAAAAATGAGGGAAAACTAACATGAGTACCCAGTGCATGAAGCTCCCACCACTGCGAGGTCTGGGAAGGGTCATAATGTACGCAGCCTTACCCCCGCTTCGCAGAGGCTATTTCCTGACTAGAACCCATGATCACTTGTTCATAGTAGAGCAACATTATTGTTGCACCAAGGTCCACCCTCCAATATATATATATATATATACATATATAAATTATGTATATACAATAATATTAAAAGGGCACCTAATGCATTAAAGAGGGAATCTCATCAATTAAAAGTAGAGCACATGACATGATGCATAGCCGACAAGAAACCAGAAAAAGATGTCACACAATGCATACACAAGCATAGAATACGTAAACATTTCAAAGGCTTAATCAAAATACATCATGTAAGTTCTACTCGAATAGATAGAATATATATGCACTTGCGACCAATGATACGCCGAATCAAACAAGCAAAGCAAAGTGAAGATGGTGCAATGTAAAGGAATAGTTATCTCAAGACTCCACAAGCGTAATGATTAAGCAGCTAGATACAAAAGCGGCACAAGAAAGGGCATAGAACATACACAACAAGCAAGATGGGGTGGTGGGGGGGGGGGGA
>NW_024869398.1:0-10082 GCF_013358625.1 Macadamia integrifolia | reverse complement strand
GGGGGGGGGGGGGGGGGGGGGGGACAGCATACACAACAAGCAACAAGGGAGAAAGTGGTTACCGAAGATTCCCACCAATTGCAGTTAGAATAATTGGGTTTCATAATGCACTTAATCCTTAGGTTTAGATTTAATTATGTAATTATATTAATTAGTTTTTTTTTATTAAAACACTCATTTAAGATAGTTAATCTAATGCAGATTCTTTAGTTAATTAAAAATTTTACCAACTAGCTTAATTATGTTAGGACTCTTATGTGGGCTTAACTGATACTGATTGACCTATTGGGCCCAAGAGAATAAGGACCACTCTAATTAGGAAACTTCTAGCCTTATTCTATTGTGGGAATGGAATAAGGTTTAGGGATTCTATTATATATAGAATAATGACGGTCCCTGCAACCGTTACTTTTCATAATAATATTTTGGGAGCACTGCTTTCTCACAGAGCTAGTGTAGAGACAGAGAGAAGATCCCAGAGTAAGAGGCTGCAGAAGATCTCAGTAGAAAGACCCATATTGCGTGGTTCTTCATCATAGTTCGTGGTACAAGCGTCAACCTTGATTTAGGAACTTCATTCACGCTCAACGGGTATGTGATCGATTTCTTCCAATTATTCATTCTTGTATTCTATACACTATAGGTCATTCAAATGATTCTAGGATTTAGAATCACTAATAATTGGTATCAGAGCCTACACTGTGGTGCTAGAATCAATAAATTATTAAAAAAAAAAAAAAAAGTTTGGGTTCCAATTTATGAACATCATTATCTTACTCTCGCTTAAAGATCCCGTATGGGAAAAATTTCTTCACAAAAGTTGTAGAGCACGAGAAGACGGTCGCGGCGGTATGTTGCAAGTCGCCGAAAACCTCCGGACGTGCCGGCACGTGCCGCCGAAAACTGGCTGGCGAAGGAGAGAAAAAAAAATTTTAATAAAAAAAAAAATGAGTGAGTCATCGCCGGGTCAACTCGGAAACCCTACCGAGTTGACCCGGAGGTGCACTGGGTCAACTCATGACCAACCCTATTTGACTCGGTCAAAGGTTGACCGGGTCGTTGACCATTTGACCCGATTTTTTACCCAAATGCCCAACCCGAAGACAATAGGTTTGACCCGGAACTAATATGCCCGAACCAGATTAGACCATTTGTCCGAACCGGTTGGTTTAGATTGATTTTGATCATTTTTTTTTAAATTAAAAAAAAATAAAATTATGTAACTCCAAATGGCTTGTATGGGCAAACGGTGAAGAATTTTTCACCCTGGTTTTTTATGTTGAGTCCAGTTTTTTGTGCTCTTCGTTTTGATGTATTATGAGCCTAGTTTTGATCAACTTTTATGGTCTGTTTGGTATAAGTTACAAGTATGGGTGTTTAATGATTCTTTATAATTTTCCTATTAATTGGAAGAAATAAAAGAAAATCAACTCATACATTACTTGCATATCAGAATATGAACTTGTTTATTCTTGGTAATGTAGTTCATGCTTTTGTTTATGAATATTTTTTTATTCATGCTTAAACAATCCCACTTTTAGCTGCCGGAATGAATTTGTAGACTATTGTAGTAAGATTTGATGGAATTCACCAAAGTGGTAAAGTTCAACCTTATTGTAATAGAATACAAATCAAAGGTCTTCTTTGTTTGAAAGGACAGAGAATAATGGTTGGTAGCAAGGTTGCTAATGTTCACCCAAATGTGACATTATCAAAGAAAATTAAAGTTAAAGCAAGTGAAAAACAGAATAGGGATTTCTCAACCTAGAAGATATTGTCCATCCAAAGATGGCGGTACTTTTCGAAAGTTAGAAGAAGCCTCGTAATAATAGCAGAAACTTGAGTGGACCAGTATGTTTCAGACCCAAAGGTCAGGAATGTAGTTCTGATTGACACTCTTGAAGTAATTGATAATTGAGCATATAATGTTTAATTTTGCTAATTGTTATATGCTTATTCTTTTACATATATGTCTGTATGTTGAATAGAATATTCTTTATTGAAATATTCAACAGGATGTCTTCTAGTTTTGGTGTACTTGATATTCCTAAGCTTACTAAGGATAATTTCAACAAATGGATGAAAGACTTAGAGGTCTACATGATTCTCAAGGACCTAGACCTGTGTACTAGGACCACTAAACCAGCTGAACCTATTGCAACCAGTACTCAAACTGAGAAAGGGGATTATGACAAGTGGGTCACTGCAAATAGTAAGTCCTTGGCTGTTATTAAAAGTGCTTTGCCTGAGTCTATCAAGGATAGTGTTGCTAAAAAGGATACTGCTTCTGAGTATTTGACTGCTATAAAGCTAAGTTTGATAGCTCTAAGAAATCACAGGCTCACGATCTCATGAGCCAATTGACTGGGGCTAGATTTGATGGAGTAGGAAGTGCTAGAGAGCATATACTGGAACTAATTTCCCTGGGAAACAAGATCAGAGGTACAGGTATTAACTTTGATGATGACTTCGTGGTCACCATTGCTTTGAATTCTCTACCTGAGAGCTACAAGACTCTTAAGACTACTTATAATACATTGAAGGATAAATGGGGTCTTGATGAATTGATCACTGCGGTAACCCAGGAAGAGGGAACAATTAATAGGACCAAAATTGAAAGTTCCAATCTTACTCAAGGTAAAACTTCATCTTCTATGGGACCTAGCAAAGGGATCAAGAAGTTCTTTAAGAAAGGAAAAGTCACTCCATTTAAAGGAGGGAAGAACAAGAAGAGAAAGCAAAATTTCAAAGAATCTGGGGTACAAAAAGACATGAGTGGTATAGAATGTTTTTGGTGCAAGGCCAAAGGGCACATGAAGAAGGATTGTTTTAAGAGGAAGACCTACCTTGAGAAAAAGAAGGATGATGGTATGAATTTATCCTTAGTATGTTTTGAATCTTGCTTGATTAATGTACCAATTGATTCATGGTGGTTAGATTCGGCATCATCTATTCACGTCACTCATTCCTTGCAAGGGTTCCTAAGTAGGAGGGTGCCAAGCAAGGATGAAGTGACGGTGTTCGTGAGCAATGGAGCTAGAGTTGAAGTGGAAGTCATAGGAACTATTAGATTGTTTTTTCATTCAGACTTATTTATTGATTTGAAGGATGTTGTTTATGTTCCCTCTATGAGGAGGAATTTGATTTCAGTTTCTAGACTTTGTTCAGATGGTTATTCCGTTAATTTTAATCAAGTTGGCTTTTACTTATTACATGATTTTGTCTCTATTGGTAGTGGTACTCTTGTTGGTGGGCTTTATAGATTGAATTGTAATTCTTCATGGGTTCTGAATGTGGGAGTGAAACGCTCCCTGATTGATGATAAATCCTCTATGTTATGGCATAGAAGGTTGGGCCATATTTCTACCAAGAAGATGAAAAGATTGGTAAAAGAAGGGATATTGAAAAATATTGATTTTTAGGACATGGAAGCATGTATAGATTGCATTAAGGGAAAGATGACAATTTCCAGGAAAAATGATGCTACTCGCAGCATTGAAGTATTAGACCTCATTCACACTGACATCTGTGGGCCTTTTCCTGTCCCTACACTCACTGGGCACCATTATTTCATAACTTTTATTGATGATTGGTCAAGATATGGGTATGTCCTCCTTATCAATGAGAAATCGAGTGCTCTAGATGTTTTCAAGATTTTTAAAGCTGAAGTTGAACTTTTCCACTCCAAGAAGATCAAAGTGGTCAGATCCGATAGGGGTGAAGAATATTATGGGAGAAGTGGTGTTTTTGAGCAATTTCTTGGTCATTTTGCAAAATTCTTGCAAGAACATGGGATAGTTCCTCAATATTCCATGCCTGGAACACCTCAGCAGAATGGAGTAGCAGAAAGAAGAAATCGTACTCTGAAAGACATGGTCCGTTCTATGGTGAGCAATACCACCTTACCAGAATCCTTATGGGGACCTACCTTGAGAAAAAGAAGGATGATGGGGTTCCTAAGCAGGAGGGTGCCAAGCAAGGATGAAGTGACGGTGTTCGTGGGCAATGGAACTAGAGTTAAAGTGGAAGCCATAGGAACTATTAGATTGTTTTTTCATTCAGACTTATTTATTGATTTGAAGGATGTTTATGTTCCCTCTATGAGGAGGGATTTGATTTCAGTTTCTAGACTTTGTTTAGATGGTTATTCTATTAATTTTAATCAAGTTGGCTTTTGCTTATTACATGATTTTGTCTCTATTGGTAGTGGAACTCTTGTTGATGGGCTTTATAGATTGAATTGTAATTCTTCATGGGTTCTGAATGTGGGAGTGAAACGCTCCCTGATTGATGAGAAATCCTCTATGTTATGGCATAGAAGGTTGGGCCATATTTCTACCAAGAAGATGAAAAGATTGGTAAAGGAAGAGATAGTGAAAAATATTGATTTTCAGGACATGGAAACATGTATAGATTGCATTAAGGGAAAGATGACAATTTCCAGGAAAAATGATGCTACTCGCAGCACTGAAGTATTATACCTCATTCACACTGACATCTGTGGGCCTTTTCCTGTCCCTACACTCACTGGGCACCGTTATTTCATAACTTTTATTGATAATTGGTCAAGATATGGTTATGTCTTCCTTATCAGTGAGAAATCTAGTGCTCTAGATGTTTTCAAGATTTTTAAAGATGAAGTTGAACTTTTCCACTCCAAGAATATCAAAGTGGTCAGATCCGATAGGGGTGAAGAATATTATGGGAGAAGTGGTGTTTTTGAGCAGTTGCTTGGTCCTTTTACAAAATTCTTGCAAGAACATGGGATAGCTCCTCAATATTCTATGCCTGGAACACCTCAGCAGAATGGAGTAGCGGAAAGAAGAAATCGTACTCTGAAAGACATGGTCTATTCTATGGTGAGCAATACCACCTTACCAGAATCCTTATGGGGAGAGGCACTTAAAACTGTTGTTTAACTTCTCAATAGAGTGCCAAGCAAGTCTGTGAATAAGACTCCCTATGAACTCTGGAGTGGGAGAATGCCTAGCCTTAGACACTTGCGAGTGTGGGGATGTCAAACAGAAGCCAAAGTCTTTAACCCTCAAGAAAAAGTTTTTGACTCAAGGACTACAAGTTGCTATTTTGTGGGATACCCAAAGAGATCTAAAGGGTATAGATTCTATTGTCCTGGCCCAGGACACAAAATTGTAGAGACCACTCATGCTAGATTTGTTGAATGCAATGAAGAGTCTAGAACACCTCATAATTTCTCTTTTGAAGAAGGGAAGTATGACACCCCTGAGATAGCACCTGTTGAGTTGAGAAATTCACTTCTTGATCTCAATCCCATCCTGTCTGATGATATAGTCACTCAAACTCCAATTGAATATGATTTGCAAGTTGGGACAGATATTGCTATTGCAGACCCACCATCACCTCCTGATACCGCTAATATTGGCAGTCTTCCACCTGAACCTATAAGGAGGTCTACTAGAGTGCACAAGCCTTCTCTACACTCTGATTATGTTTCTTATTTGAATGAGTGTGAGTTTGACATAGGACAAGAAGAAGACCCTGTTACTTTTCTTCAAGCAGTTAATCATAAGCATTCAGACAAATGGGTAGAAGCAATGAAGGAAGAACTATTATCCATTAGCAACAATGGAGTATGGGAATTAGTACAATTCCAAAGAATTGTAAGGCCATTGCATCTAAGTGGGTTTTCAAAACCAAGACAGATTCTCAAGGTAGAGTAGAACACTACAAAGCTAGACTCGTGGCAAAGGGTTTTACTCAACGAGAGGGGATAGATTACAAGGAAACCTTCTCACCTGTCTCGTCAAATGACTCGTTCAGAATTATCATGGTCATTATTGCCTATTTTGACCTAGAGTTACATCAGATGGATGTGAAAATAGCCTTTCTGAATGGAGAGCTGTCAGAGCAGGTGTACATGAGATAACCTGAAGGTTTTGAGGAAAAGGGTAAAGAGGACTTTGTTTGTATGTTGAAAAAGTCTCTTTATGGGTTAAAGCAAGCATCTCGACAATGGTACTTGAAATTTGATTGAGTTGTGACTTCTTTTGGTTTTGTAGAGAATCCAATCGACCAGTGCATATATCTGAAACTCAGTGGGAGTAGTTTCATCTTTTTTATGCTCTATGTGAATGACATTCTGTTGGCTAGCAGCAACAAAACCTTATTGATGGAGACCAAGGGTTTTCTTTCAGAAAACTTTGAAATGAAGGACATGGGTGAAGCTAGTTATGTGCTTGGAATCGAGATTAGTCGTGATAGGCCACGGGAGTTACTTGGGCTATCACAACAGGCATATCTTGATAAAGTTTTAAAGAGGTTTAACATGTCTAAATGTTCTGGTGGTGAAGCACCCATCAGTAAAGGAGACAATTTGAACAACCAACAATGTCCAAAGAATGATATTGAGAGGAGCTCAATGAATGACAAGCCTTATGCCTCTGCCGTTAGAAGTTTGATGTATGCACAAGCATAGTTGTCAAGGTGTCGCCTAGGGGTCCAGGCGGTTTGCCTGGGGCCTAGGGGACAGCCGCCTTGTTGCACTGCATGTTGCCTTCTATTTCGGCACTTATTTATGCTTCATTTTTAATATTTGTTATTTCATTTACTTAAGATATTATTCATAAATAAGCAAATACCCCCTATTTGAATCCAATAAAAATAGTTTAAAAATCAAATTCCAAAAGGATAAAAAGTCAACCCCCCAGTCCAAGAACAAAAACTGGATTTTGGTTATATAAACGATTTTCAACTTTTAAATGCTAGGGTTTTTCTCAATTATGAAAATTTTATAAACTCTATCATGTTAAAACATTGCTAAAAACCAAAAGTCCGGTAAAAAAATATTTTGTTTTGATATTCATAAAATTATTTTCATTCAGGCGATTTTAACAGTATTCGCGCACTTAAAAATAAGTTTGACTAAAGCATTACTTTGTCATTGCAACTCAGATTTAAGTAATCTTAGACTTGTTAGAAAGCTGGTTTTATATTATAACTAATACAAAAAGTCTCATGTAAAAATAAAATCATTTGACCAGTCAAACTTATTATAGAATTAGAGCATTTTTCTAAATGTTGATTTTTTATAACTTAATATGACTTAATGTTAATTTTTTATGATTTGATGTGGCTAAATGTTGATTTTTAATGACTTGATGTGGCTTAATCTTGATTTTTTACGATACAAGGTATATATAACTTACTAAATAATGTTAGAAAATTGAAAAAATAAAAAATAACACTTGTTCGCCTAGTTCGCCTTAAGGCGGGCGCCTTCTCGCCTAAGCGCTTAGACAACCCTCCACCGCCTTGGTTCGCCTTGGCGCCGTGACAACTATGTGCACAAGTTTGTACTTGCCCTGACATTGCCTTTGCAATTAGTGTACTTGGCAGGTTTCAATCTGATGTTGGTCTGGCTCATTGGACTGCAGCTAAGAAGGTTATGTGCTATCTAGAATCTGTGTTGAGTTTGTGATTGCTACCGTTTGATATGTCTAAGATTAAGATGACAAGAAAGATAAAGATATTTACTCCTGATTTTGAAACTTTATTTATGGAACTATCATCTTCAACTTCTTCCGGACTTGCAACTGATACTTTGCACAATTTAAGGATGGTCAGCAAACACTGGTATAACCTGATATTTGATCCTCAATTTGCTTCTCCCAACCACTTTTATGCAGAACCTTATGGCATGCCCCAAACCCCAGTCTATGATTCTTATAGATTAGGTTTTATAAAGATGAAAGGAGAGGTCAACATACACAACAAGCAACAAGGTTGAACGTACCTAAATAACTCTTGAATAACTTCCTCCCATCAAGGTAGTTATCCTTGAGTCTTCCACCTACCACTTACCTAATGCTGATGTGGCAGTCAATGGTCACATCAGCTTTCGTTCTCCCACTTGGCCTATACAGCTACATGCCAAGTAAATGGTATAAGATCAAATTGATGCATGGCTATACAAAACTTTAACCTAAGGAGTATCACCATGTTTGAAATGAGAGCCTTAATCCACGAATTATGGCGGTGCATATCAATAAAAAGAATACTTCCTTCCATGTATCATAATGAATTGTCCTCAAATCAAACCTTAATAGGGTAGATGCATGGTTTTAAGTATCGGTGCGTATCGTGCCGTATCGGCCGATACGTATCCGTATCGGCACGATACATACCGATACGCTACGGGGAATTTTGGGCCTCTTTTTGTGTATCGGCGTATCATACGTATCGTATCGTATCGTGCCGTACCGTATCGGTACCCATACGTACGATACTCTACGATACGAACTTTTGAAAATCTGAAAATTCTCGAGAGTATCGGTACGTATCGAAGGTATAGTGTAGTATCGAGCCGTATCGTACGATCGGTACGATACGGCTACTTAAGTGTGAATTTTTTGTTGTTTGAAACAAACACTTCACACTCTCACCAACAGTTTTCTAGATTTTTTATATGTTATGTAAAAACAAGTGTTCTACAACTTCCATGGAAATTTTTTATTTTTCTCAAAAAAATATATTTTTAAAATTTTTTTATTCCGAAATTAATTTAAAAAAAAAATAATAAAAATCCACAAAAAAAATTTTTTTTTTAGAAAATTTAGTTCATTCAACTCTTAAAAATAATGTCATAACTTATAATTACTAAATACATGATTTCAAATGAAACCCACATTTTTTCCCCAAAAAAGTGAGGGTTTCAATATTTTTTTTTATTTCTCAGATCTACTCAAATATATTGGTCCACACTTTGTTGATTTTTTATATGTTCTTTAAAAACATTTAATCTACAACTTCTATAAAATAAATTTAATTTTTCTACAATGAATGGGAGACCCACTACAATAAATATTTCGACTGGGGTAAATATTGTGCCTATATTCGACAAGTGCAGAATATCATCGTAGTTGTTCCTATTGAAGAAGAAGGTCCTAGCCAAGGATTTGAACCACCACGACACTCTTCACGGCACTCATCACAGTGGCAATGGCAATGAGGAAAGAAAAAACTGTAAGAAACTCAAACCTCATCATTTTGAACATTTTCAACTCAATATATTTGTCTATCAATCCGATACCCTCTACTTAAGTATTTATGCATTCTACATGTTATATATAGCTTTTTTTAACTATTTTTTTTATGCAAAAGTGTATAAAAATGTGTTTCCTATCCATTTATGTGCGTATCTTTAGCGTATTTTAGCGTATCTTCGATACGATACGATACCCTCCGATACGTATCTTAATTTTGACCGACCGACCGATACGGCGATCGATACTGATACATTAATCCATGTCAATACTACATTTTCTACTATTTTTAGGGGATGACAAAAAAAAAGTTGTAGATGGATTGCGCAATCGCTGGAGATAAGAATCAAGGTTTATTATCTTGGGATAGGTTTTTCTCTCCAATTCATGGACAAAATGGAAATATTTAGGTGCCAAGGGACAAGATTTGTTACCCTTCCATGTTAGCCATGTATGTTGCATGTATTGGAACTACAGTGTCAATAATTCGGGTTCTGTTTTTGATTACCATCCCTTGATGTTATTGCCTTTCTGATTCCTTGATATGTCTGATGAGAAATGGGAGATAGAATATGGTTCCTCCTGCTGGAAAATAGATCAAGCTCTTCGTAGGCCTTATTAATGGAAAAGAAATTGATTGATTCAGCAGATCCTGCTTTATCCCAACTCTTCACAGAAAGGGAGAATTGCATTGATTGATTCTATCGGATTGTGGGTTGAGACTCGGGATTTTTGGGGTCTTAGGTTGCATTTGGTATCAGTACTGGAAAATACCATAAACAAGTTCCCTACTGCTCATTTCTGTTCCTCAATCTCTCTACTTCGGACTCCTCTTCTGGCTGGCTTCTTACCAAATGTCAAATTTGGTGCCTCTAATCAGAGATGTCTTGACCCCCCTCCCCTTTTTCTTTTTTAAACAGTCCCAAACAAAGTTGATTTTATAAAATTTAAAATATTATTTGACGAGTAAATTTAGATTGATCTGAAAATTAAGCCATTACTCATTACTAGTTTCAGCCTCTTAAAATTAATGCCTTGTAGACCAAATAAGCCTTAAGCGCG
>NW_024869397.1:0-21365 GCF_013358625.1 Macadamia integrifolia | reverse complement strand
CGTATATACCTTAAAATACAGATATAATACCTGTTTTATCCGTACATAGCCTTATGGTAGGTGCACGTACACGGTTTGGGCACTCCCGTCTCTTCTGGCACTGGCTCGGACTTGTCGGGCTAGCCGGTGTTCAAGGTCACCCGTGCCATCATAGCCCATAAGGAACCCGCTCTAATATCCTCTGGCTCGGTTCCTGCATGGTTAAACCGGTTCAACCGTGAAATCAGACCGGGTTTAAGAAGCGGGGTATTACAAGAAGAATAGTTGCTTCTTATTACCCTACTCTCAATGGGTATTTCGTGAGGGAAGGAGAAGACTTTCTCTTTTTTTGGAATGTTGAGCCTTCATTTGACGAAACTGCTACTAAGATGCAACTAGGATTTGAGGTAATCTTCCAAGATGAGTTTGATTGGGTCACTTATGAATTGGGACAACTGCAAATTAAGAAAAGTGATCAGGATAGCTACATCACTAGTATATCAGAAGTAGCATTGGTTGAAGATGATTTCTCCTTGACAATCCTACAATGTCAATTCGATTAAAGGAAACAACAATCCCACAAATTCTTCTAAAGAGAGAATGGGAAGGTAAGGTGAAACTTATCTAGTCTTTGCCTCTCCCTACCGATCTGAAGAACCACATTTTCTCTTTCCTACGAGAAGCACGTGCACGAGAGTTACACCAGATCAAGCCCAGGCCCTTCCGAGGAAGGAGTGTGTATGCCTATTAAAGAAAAGTGCAAAGGATGATGGTTTGCATGTACTGTGCCAAACTCAATTGCAATGGGAAGACCCATGATGGTGGCAAGAGGTGCGACCAAGGAGTGGGACTGGATTCAAATAGTAGGCTTGAAAAGTTGGACTTCATTGAGAGAGGACTGAGTAGTCTTCATTGATTCTCACCCCTAAGAAAATTTGGTTTCAAGGAACATGAGATCAGCCAGTTTGTCTTTGTAAGCAAGCAGCCAAAGGAAGGAGAAGGCAATCATAGCACTACCAGAGAGGTAGCCATGGCAATCCTAGGGGAAGAAGAAGGCCCATTGCCACACCTGATTATCCATCAAGCCATTGAGCCACTCCTGAACTGGACAAGCATTGGAGAGAACTTCAATTTTGCTCATGCTATTGAGTCAACTAATCCGGATACCACTGATAAAAGCATCAAGCCAGCCATCGAATCTAATGTTGAGTCATCTATTTATGATTGTATGTATGTTTTGCCTCTGAAGGAATGTTTAGAGTCCATTTATGTCGAGTCTGTTACTCCTTTCATTACTGAAATTTTTGATTCCGAGTATGACTTGCCTCCTTTTTCTGATGATGATCTTAATGAATATCATAACTTAATAAAACAATGCAAAGCAAAGAAAGCCCAACCTATCTGTGAGGATACTCGGGTTATTAATTTAGGAACTAACCAATGCCCCCGAGAGGTGAAAATTAGTACCACCTTGAATGATCAAGTACCAGAGCAGATGATCAACCTCCTAAAAGAGTTCACAGAACTCTTCACCTGGTCCTACAAGGATATTCCTAGGATAGATCCCAATATTGTGTAACATTATTTGCCAACTTATCCCGATGCAAAGTTAGTCAAACAGAAGCTCAGAAGAATGTATCCGAGATGGAGCAAATAGATTTGAGAAGAGATCGTGAAACAATGGAATGTAGGATACCCCCAATGGTTTGCTAACATAGTGCCAGTTCCCAAGAAGGATGGAAGGGTGTGCATGTGCATCGATTTTCGGGATCTTAACAAAGTGAGTCCAAAATATGATTTTCCACTACCTCACATTGACGTATTGGTCAACAATATCATGGGGCATTGATGAGCACATTTATGTGTGAAATCTTAGGTAGTAAAGCATGCATTTTTACAAACTTAAAGTGGAGCTACCTTGGGCTTTACTCTCTTTTTACAGCTTTTGTATTTTAAAGGCCTTAGGGACTATCGAATGCCATATCTCCAATTTTATGTGTAAAGAAGACCTATTTCTTTTCATGATTGTGAAGAGGATGAAATTCTGAGCAAGATGGATGTGAAGCATTAAAAGTACATATTCGTTTTGACACCCATACACTCTATTATTCTTTTCAGACCAAAAAAAGAATAATGGACCAGAAGGGAACCGAGATGCAGGTCCAACCCTTCTGCAGTTGTCCCAAGTGTACAAGAGAATATTTCAAATGCCAACAAAGTAGGACAGACCCACCTTCGGCTCCACCTTCTCTCACTTTGGGTGATTCTCTCTTTTTGGAGATTTTGTAAAGATTTTCTCTCTCCTAATTTCCACTTAAAGATAAAGGGCATAGATGGAAATTCAAATAAATTAGAAGATTGTCCAAATCTTAGAAAATCTTCTAAGAGAGGAGGCTGCCCACATTTGAAGAAAAAAAAAGGAATAAAAATTTCTATTTTATCTGCCCTATCTCCATTCTCTCTTTTTTTTCTCTCTTCTTTCCTATTTCCACCTTATCACATGGTCCTAGAAGACCACCTTTGGACCGTCCTCTCCTCTCTCCTCTCCCTTACTTCCTATTTTATCTCTCTCTCCCCTATCCCTATAAATACAAGTTGACTGAGGGGGGAAGGGCATCCTTCCCTTGTGCTTCACTTCTCTAGTTCTCTTTTTCTAGTTTTCTTCTTCTTCTAGGTCTTTAGTTGTGCTCTCTCTCTCTCTTTAGTTATTCTTCTTAGTTTTTTTTTTATGCAAGCACTTTTGTAATCTTTTTTTTATTATTTTATTAATGCAAGTATTTTTTTTATGCTATTCAAGTTTTTATTGTTCAAACAATTCAAGTTATTCAAGTTGTAACAATTTTAATTTACTAGTTCAAGGCTTGGATCAAGGTGACAAGACCCAAGCTTTGAATCATCTCTATTCAAGTGTAAGTTTTTCTTCAAGATTTGTTTCTCCAGGCCTAGAAATTTCAAATTTGGTTTATTCCAGATCTGATTTTTAGGACTGGTAGTATCTCAAATCAATCAAGTTTTCAGTTCAAGAATTGAAGTTTAAGTAAGTAGGCTTCTACATAAGTCTTCTCACCCCCCCCCCTCTCATTCCCTCTTCTTGTTATCCATTCATTCTTAATTTAGGATTTAAATTTCAGTTTTTACTTTGATGCTTTCCCTTTCCCCCAAGGTCCTTGGCTAGATGCATGTGTTGGCTTTTTCCCTCTCTAGCTGTGGAACCATCCTTTACATTTATTATTTATATTGCATCCCTTTCCCTAAATCCAAGTAGAAAGGCTCTTGTAAGAGTACTTTATGGTCAAGTAGGGAAGCTTGCGTTATTTGTGGTGCATCCCTCAAGTTAAGTAAAGATACCTCCTTGTGTGCCTCTCTCTAGCTTTATTCTCCTTTTTATTTTATTTATTTCATTTCAGGATTTTTCTTTACTTTTTATTTATGTTGTTTAAGTATTTAAATTCCTATATGATGAATGGTTAGGTTTTTAATTTCAATTGTAATTCCAATTTTTCTAGATGTGTTGGTTACGACGTTTTTGGATGCATTTGTTTAGGGCAGTAGTTAGAAGTAAACCACCATAATTAATCTGTGCACTTTCGAATTACTAGAGAAAGCATAAAATAATGTGGCTACTCTCCTTGCTTGTAGTTACTTTTGAATCTCAAACAAGTTTTTGGCATTGTTGCGAGGGAGATAGTTCCATGTTGTTTTTCGCTTTCTTTTGGTAAATCAGAGTGCTTTATTTTCATTTTTTCCATCATTACTTGCAATAACAGTTGTATCGGTGGAGGTCACCAAGCCTCACAGTATGATAAAGACAAGTTCCACCCTGTAGTAGTACCTCAAGAATTGAGCAACCCCGGATCCCTGCCAGTAAGCTCCCAAAAAGTCAAAAAAAAAAAAAACCATTCTTTTGTGCTTATCTTATTCTAGTTGTGGGCAGTTTTCTGTTACATGAGTGGTAGGTGAGTATGTAATACTGAGAATATGTTAGAAAGAAGAGATGCAACAAGTAGTGATCCTATACATATACTCTCATCAATAACTTTCAATATGGGAGACCAACAGCAAAACCCTCCACCTAAATATCTGAAAGATAGGTTCTACCCTGCTAGAGCCGCCCAGCCTTCCTACATAGTCCTACCACATGCCCAGGGCAATAATTTTATGCTCAAATCTCAACAAATCACTATGTTGCCCCACTTTCATGGGCTGACCTCTAAGGATGCATACCTATTTCTAAGGGAATTTGAAGAGGTATGTGTTCTGACTAAGATACAATAGCTTTCAGATAATGCTATTAAGCATAGGTTCATCACTTTTGCATTGAAAGACCAAGCTAAGAAGTGGTTGTATGGGTTACCCAAAAATTCCATAACCTCATGGGAACAGTTCACAGTTGTCTTCCTCAAGAAGTTTTTCCCAACTCACAATGCCAATAATCTTAGAAGTGATATCCTTTAGTTTAGGCAAAAGCCTAGTGAGTCTTTTTTAAACTTATGGAGAGATTCAAGGATCTATTCCAAGAATCCCTCACCATGGCCTAGACTTACGGCATTTATGCCAAATAAGTTATAGGGTATTGATTACCCAACTAAACAAATGATAGAGTCTATGTGCCCTGGGGGATTCACATCTTTTACAGATGAAGGAAAGCATGGAAATTCTTACTTGACTTAGCTGAAAAAACCTGTGAGTGGGAATCAACCCAAGAAAGTGAAAGAACCATAGGAGGGAAAGGTTATTTTTTGAATGGGATAGTAGCCAAGGAAGCCCACTTAGATAGCCTTATCAAAAGGATTGAGGCTATTGTTACTAAAGAGCCATTATCGATCAATTTGGTTAAGGTGTGCAATTGGTGCCAGCCCCCTAGACATATTATGGAAGAATGGCCCAACACCTATGGGGGGGCACTTCCAATGACAGTGTTAATGCCTTATTTCAAAATAATCCATATAGTGACACTTACAATCCAGGGTGGAGAAATCACCCAAATTTCTCCTGGAATCAGGGCAACCAAGCAGGGCCTTTCAATTTCCATAGTCAATGTCAACCTGGACCCCAAAGGACTCAATAGCCTTTTTCCCAAAATGCTTTTCCTAAGCCAAATGTAGGACCTCAGGCTAGTTTCCCTAGGCCCCCTCTCCTATCATCTTATCAGCAACCCCCTGGGTCTACCAACATTGGAGAGGCAAGCAAAATAAGTGACTTGGAAAAGAATATGGCCCTCCTCATGACAAGCCATCAAAATCTTACGAGAAAACTTACCCAAGTTGTCTCAATTCTATGTGAGAGGGAGAAGGGAACATTGCTCAGTCAACTAGAGCCTAACCCTAGGCATCAGCCTGTTAGTTCACAAATACCAATTAATGCATCACTAAATATAGTACAAGGTTAGACCCAACAAGGGCCCTCAAACCAATGTCATGTTTTTTATGCTCTTAGGAGTGGTAGAGAGTACCAACAAAGTGTTCCTAAATCTTTCCCATCTATTACGCCTGTTAACTCTCCTTCTGTTGAGGACACAAGTGTGCCTCTTGTTCTAGGTTCATCTGATGAACCTAAAGCAATAAAGATGATTTGGTTGAAGAAACCAAAAATGATTCTTCTGAAAAAGGCCAAATCCCTAACAGTCTTTATGTTCCTCCTGTCCCCTTTCCTAATTGCTTGGTAAACAAAAAGGAGACTGCTTCTATGGATGAGATTTTAGAAGTCTTCAAAAAGGTAGAAGTGAACATCCTTCTTTTGGATGCCATATCTCAGATCCCCACCTATGCAAAGGTCTTGAAAGATTTGTGTACTTACAAACGTATCACTAATGTGCCCAAAAAGGAGTTTTTGGCAAATAACATTAGTTCCATGATTACTTAGCCTATAGCAGCCAAGTACAAGGATCCAGAGAACCCTACCATAGCTTGTGTCATAGGCAGCACCAACATTGAGCATGCCTTACTTGACCTTGGCGCAAGTGTGAATCTTTTGCTTCACCATGTGTATAAGCAACCAGGATTGGGAGAATTAAAAGTCATTGGAACTACTCCCAGTTGGCAGATAGGTGATGAGCACATTTATGTGCAAAATCTTAGGTAGTAAAGCATCTATTTTACATATTTAGAATGGAGCTATATTGGGTTTTACTCTCTTTTTATAGGTTTTATATTTTCAATACCTTAAGGACTATCGGGCATCGTATCTCCAATTTTACACATAAAGAGGTCCCATTTCTTTTCATGGTTGCGAAGAGGATAAAATTCTGAGCAAGGTGGACATGTTGCAGTACACATTCTTTTTGACACCCATACACACGATTATTCTTTTCAGGCCAGAAAAAGAATAATGGACCAAAACTGATTTGAGATGCAGAACCAGCCCATAAGCAGTTGTTCCAGGGGTATAAGGAATATTTCAAGATGCCAACAAGGATGGAGGGACCCATATGGGGTGTTGAACACTCTCTATCCTCCACTTTTGGAGATTCTATCTTTTTGGATATTTTGTGAAGATTTTCTCTCTCCTATCCTCCACCTCATCACCCAAATCATTGAAGCTCCTTTTCTCCTCAATTTTCTCTCCCTTTTTCTCCTAATTCCTATTTTCTACCTCATCACACAAATTCGGCCAAGAGGTTGCATACAAAAGAGAAGAAAAAAAATAGGAAAAAAAAGGCAAGAAATAAAAAATCCCCTCCTTCCTATTTTATCTCTACCTCCCCATTCCCTAAATAAGAAAGTCAATCAAGGAGAGGAGGGCGCATCTTTCTTCTCTAGTTTTTCTCTTTTTCTCTAGTTTTTTTCTCCTCTAGTTCTAATTCTCTGTTTCTTTGTTTTAGGTTTTGTTTTAAGCACTGATGTAATGTTTTTACAATGAATGCAAGCATTTTTATTTTTTATTCAGTCTTTTATTTTTATTGTTTATGGTATTGAAGTTGTAATAATTTTAATTTACTAGTTCTAGGCTTAGTTCTAGGTGACAAGAATAAGTTGTGGATCATCTCTTCTAAGTTCAGAATTTCTCTTTAGATTTGTTTTCTCTAGGCCTAGCAATTTTAAATTTGGTTCATTCTAGATCTGGTTTTTAGGGCTGGTAGTATCCCAAATCAATCATGTTATTTTAATTCAAGGATTCAAGTATTGAAGTTCATGTAGGTAGGCTTCTTCATAAGTCTTCTCACCCCCCCCTCTCATTCCCTCTTCTTCCTACCCATCATTCTTAAATTAGGTTTTAAATTTTTAGTTTTACATTATTGCTTTCCTTTCTCCCAAGGTTCATGGTTAGATTATGCGTTGGCTTTGACCCTCTCTAGCCATAGAACCATCCTTTTATTGCCTTTACTTTCAGTCATTTACTTTGCCTCCCTTCCCCTAAATCTAAGTAGAGCAGCCTTTGTAAGAGTAACTCTCTAATCAAGTAGGGAAGCTCATATTATTTATGGTGCATCCCTCAGGCTAAGTAGAGGAACCTACTTGTGTGCCTCTCTCTAGCTTTGTCCCCTTTATTTGCATTTTTATTTATTTTTCAGCAACTTTTATTTTAGTATTTTTACTTTTAGTTATTTGATTTTTAATTGCATGGTTTGAGTATTTAAATTCCTAGATGATGAAGTTAGGGTTAGATGTGAATGGTTAGGTTTTTAATTTCAATTGCAATTCTAATTTTCCTAATTGTGTTGGTTAGGACATTCATTTTAAATACATGTGTTTTAGGGCGGTAGTTAGAAGTAGATCACAATTGTCAATTTGTGCACTTTTGCATTACTATGAAAAACCTAAAATAAAGTGGTTGCTCTCCTTGTGTTCGACCCATTAGCTATACTGGTCCTTATGCTTGCGGTTATTTTTAAAATTCAAACAATAGGTCTATTAAAATTCCTAAAGGGATGGTTAAGGATGTCTTGCTTAATGTGGGGGTATTTATTTTCCTTGTTAATTTCATTGTGTTAGATACCAAGCCCTTCTCAACCAAGGATGAGATCCCAATAAGTATAAGAAGACCACTCCTATTTACCAGCAATGTATTAATCAACTATCAGAATGGTTTCCTAAGTTTATCTTTTGGCAACTAAACTGTTGAGTTTAACATGTTTAGGATAGGCAAGCAACCACATATGGAAGAAGAGATCAATATTGATTTTGATTCAGAATTCCAAGAATGTATGGATTAGTTGGATGATGATAGTGAAAAAAAAAATTGAAGTCTTAAGTCTTCACACACCTGTGGAGCCCTTAGGACCCCTTTTCAATTCCATTCCCAAACCTTCTATAGTTGATCCCCCTAAGCTAGATATTAAGGAATTGCCATATAATTTGAGATATGCTTTCCTAGGGCCTGAACAGACTCTTCCTATAATAATTTCTTCATATTTGACTTCTATCCAGGATGAGGAGTTATTTAAAGTGTTAAAAGACAATAAGGAAGCCGACAATAAAGAAGCCCTAGGTTGGACCATGGTTGACATCAAGGGTATAAGCCCTTCTATCGTACAACATTATATACATCTTATGGAGGATTCCAAACCATCCACGGAACCCGAAAGAAGAGCTAATCCAATTATGATAGAAGCCATTAAGAAAGAGATCCTAAAGTACTTAGATCATGGAATAATTTATCTTATTTCTGATAGTCAATGGGTAAGCCCAGTTCACGTAGTGCCCAAGAAGTTTGGTGTTATTGTAGTTCCCAATGCCAATAATAAACTAATTCCAACCCGTGTCCCAATAGGGTGGAGAGTGTGTACAGACTATAAGAAACTTAATGCGGTAACCTAGAAGGATCACTTCCCATTACCATTCATTGACCAAATGTTAGAGAGGTTAGCTGGATATGAGTACTATTATTTTCTTGATGGATATCCAGTTATAACCAGATCTTAATTTTTTTAAATAACCAACATAAGACCACTTTTACATGCCCATATGGAACATTTGCTTACAGGCATATGCCCTTTGGCTTTACAATGCCCCTGCTACGTTCCAACAATGCATGATGAGCATTTTTTTTGACATAGTCAAAAAATTCTTAAAAGTATTTATGAATGACTTCAATTCATGGGAATACCTATTCTAAGTGTCTTCACCATCTTTCTTTAGTTTTAAAAAGGTACATATCTAAGAACTTGGTTTTGAATTGGGAGAAATGCCATTTTATGGTTAAATTTGTTATTGTTTTAGGCCATGGAGTGTCCAAGGAGGTAATTAAAGTAGATAGAGCAAAAGTGGATGTAATTGTTAATTTACCACCTCCCCAATTTGTTAAGGACGTCCGGTCTTTTCTGGGCCATGTTGACTTCTATAGAAGGTTTATCAAGAACTTTAGTCAATTAGCCCGACCTTTCACTACACCACTTGCCAAAGATCAAACTTTTGAGTTTTCTAAAGAGTGCGTAGAATTCTTCAATCACCTGTTTGGACTAAACCTTTTGAACTGATGTGTGATGCTTCAGATTTTTCCAGAGTAGCGGTTTTGGGTTAAAGGATTAATAAGATGCCTATTGTATTTACTATGCTAATAAGACCCTAAATAATGCACAACTCAACTATACAATCACTGAAAAAGAACTTTTAGCTATTGTGTTGCGCTAGAAAAGTTTTGGTATTACTTAGTTGGGTCATATGTGGTAGTGTACACTAATCATTCTGCTCTTAGATACCTTGTTCAGATGTCAAAGCCTGTCTCATTAGGTGGGTTTTACTTTTACAAGAGTTTGATTTAGAAATTAGGGATAAGAAAGGAGTTGAAAACCTAGTTGCAGACCATTTATCCCGGCTTCCTAATTCCTTGACTATTGATTCTCTAGCCAACGAGCATTTTCCAGATGAACAGTTACTTACAGTGTCTAGTGAATCTTGGTTTGCTGACATTGTCAACTTCTTAGTTTTCGGTGTGACTCTGGATCACTGGTCCACCCAAGATAGGTATCTATTCCTTTCCCAAGTTAAGCATTTCTTTTGGGACGATCCTTATCTTTTCAAAGTTTATCTTGACCAAATTATCAGATGTTGTGTGCCTAATTATGGGCAGCAATCAATTTTATCTTTTTGCTATGATCACGTATGTGGTGGACAATTTAGACCTAAAAAGACTACGGCAAAGGTTCTCCAATGCGGATTTTATTGCCCCACTCTTGTTAAAGATGCTTTTGGTTTTTGCAAGGCTTGTCCCGCCTGCCAGTCTTTTGGCCGCATCAATAAGAGGAACATGATGCCCCTTCAACCCTATTTTGGTAGTTAAGATCTTTGATGTATGGGGCATCGATTTTATGGGACCATTCCCTAATTCCTTTGGGAATTTGTACATACTTTTGGTAGTTGATTATGTTTTTAAATGGATAGAGGACATACCTTGTAAATCTAATGGCCACAAAATGGTGGTCTATTTTCTCAAAGAGAACATTTTTTCCCTCTTTGGTACACTACGTTTTATAATTAGAGATAGAGGTACTCATTTTTGTAATTAACCTTTTGAGGCCTTAATGAAAAAGTATGGGATCACCCATAAGTTAGCTACTCCTTATCACCCCCAAACTAGTGGCCAAGTGGAGGTGTCTAATAGGTAAATCAAACAAATCTTGGAGAAAATTGTTAATCCCAACTAGAAGGATTGGTCCCTTAGGCTCATTGATGCCTTATGAACCCATCGGACTGCATTCAAGATTGACTTTGGTCAATCTCCCTACCATCTGGTGTATGGAAAAGCATGTCACTTACTGGCTGAATTAGAGCATAAGGCCTTTTGGGCCATCAAAAAGCTCAACTTTGATTTGTCTGATGTAGGTATTCATCTTAGGCTCCAACTATCTGAATTGGAGGAACTTAGGAATGATGCCTATGAAAGTTCTAAAATTTACAAGGAAAAGACCAAAGCCTTCCATGATAAGCATATTCTATGTAAATCTTTTGCAATTGGTGATAAGGTCTTATTGTACAACTCTTGATTGCATCTTTCCCTGGTAAGCTTAGATCCCAATGGGATGGCTCATTTATTGTACATAATGTATATCCCCATGGGGCTGTGGAGATTCTGAATCCAGGAACAGGGGTAATTTCTAAGTTTAATGGTCAGCATTTAAAATCATTCCTCGAGCTTCCTACTGTTGTTAGTGAAGAAGTCATGGATCTCCATGAACCTCTTTACACAGATAACTGTCTTTTCACCAAGTATATCCCCCTTACAATGTCTATGCTTTTAATTCTTTCCATGCATTGAGGACTTTCCATGACTTAAGTGTGGGGGAGTGAAACCAGTTTCTTTTTGCCTCTTTTTTCTCCCTTTGTTTGAGCTTATTTTTCTTTTTGTATTTGAGCTTGCTAAGGATGAAGTCCTACTTTGGCTTTTGGCTAATGATCATACCATTCAATTGCTTGATGCATGAAAGTAATAATTTTGATTAAGGTACTCATCTTGAACACATAAAAACCCTATTGAGAAGAAAGAAAAAAACCTGTGTCTTGAGGTGGGACTCTCTTTTGAAAAATAAGAGAACCTTGTTTTACGGTGTTGGACCATATGTAAGTCTGTGGATTCCTTGTACTCTTGATTTGGGGTTGAGGCCTTCTTTTTAGATTGGCATGAATTGACAAATACATAATTTTAAATGAAGGGTGGAAAGTGATATAAAGGAAGAGAAAGAGTTGATTTCCTTGGAACTAGACAGGGCATTGCGCCTTAGGAAGCGTGGTGTCTTGTACGAAATTCTTAGAGAGGAAACATCTGAAAGAACTCTAACATCACTGTCTATGTGGGCATATAAAAAAAGTGAAGCTACATAGTAACTTGGGTGTCTGATGTTTGCTCCACCATGTCATTCAAGCTAATAGTGGTGGAGTAGGATAGAGTTTATTATGGAAAAAAAGAAAAAGAAAAAAAAGAGAAAGTAAACCACACAGCAAGAAAGTATGTGCAAATGTTATCAATGTCTTGGTAACATGTTTGGTCAAAAACACTCCAATGCCTTAGCCCTTGGTTCCCTATTACTTCATAGGTGGTCTTGCCTTAAGATAAGGATGTTTTGAAAGAGATAAGATGAGTTCTGAATTAAGAAATATGCTGATGTCTAGAATTGATATGGGGTAATCAAAATTCAAGTGTGGGGGTCCCTAGATTAAGTATAAGAGGAATTATCTTTGCTCTGGATCAGTATAGCCCTTACCTTTAGCCAAGGTTGGGATTTTTTTCTCAATTTTGGGTGTATATTCACTGTAAACACCCACGAGACACAACTCGTCCACTAGAGTTGACCTAAGGGATTACAGGCTTGTTGCACATTCTAAATGCAACCGTGATTCCTATGAAAGTGAGTTAGATTTTTTGTTGTTTACTTGTTTATTCATTTTGTTTTGCTTGAGGACTAGCAAAGTCTAAGTGTGGGAGAATTCTGATGAGCACATTTATGTGTGAAATCTTAGGTAGTAAAACATGAATTTTTACATACTTAGAGTGGAGCTACCTTGGGTTTTACTCTCTTTTTGCAGGTTTTGTATTTTAAAGGCCTTAGAGACTATCGGATGCTATATCTCCAATTTTATACTTCAAAAGGTCCCATTTCATTGAATGGTTTCAAAGAGGATGAAATTCTGAGCAAGATAGGTGTGTTGCATTAAAAGTACACATTCGTTTTGACACCCGTACACTTGATTGTTCTTTTCAGGCCAAAAATAGAATAATGAACCAGAAGAGAACCGAGATGCAAGCCCAGCCCTTCTGCAGTTGTCCCAAGGAAACAAGAGAATATTCCAGATGCCAACAAAGTAGAAGGGACCCACCTTGGGCACCACCTTTTCTCACCTTGGGTGATTCTCTCCTTATAGAGATCTTGTGAAGATTTTCTCTCTATTTGTCTCTTTGATAGGTTTTTTTCCCTTTGGGCTCCTTTCCTACTGATGGCAATGCTGAAGGTGGGAATAGAGCTCTAGGAAATTTTCCTATTTTCATTGTGTTTTGATTTTTTGCTTTGTACAAATTTTCCTCTTCTTAATAAAAATCCCATATCTCTCTCTTAATTTCCACATAAGACAAGGGGCATTGACGAAAATTCCAAATAAATTAGAAGATTGTCCAAATCTTGGAAAATCTTCCAAGAGAGGAGGTTGCCCACGTTTGAAGAAAAGAAAAAAAAAAAAAAAGGAATAAAAATTTTCTATTTTATCTCCCCTATCTCCATTCTCCCTTTTTTTTCTCTTCTTTCCTATTTCCACCTCATCACATGATCCTAGAAGACCACCTTTGGACCATCCTCTCGTTTCTCATCTCTCTTACTTCCTATTTTATCTCTCTCCCCTATCCCTATAAATACAAGTCGACCAAGGGGGAAGGGCATCCTTCCCTTGTGCTTGCTTCTCTAGTTCTATTTTTCTAGTCTTCTTCTAGGTTTTTAGTTGAGCTCTCTCTCTCTCTCTTCGGTTATTTTGCTTAGTTTTTTTTTTTTTTTATTCAAGCACTTTTGTATTTTTTTTTGTTTATTAATGTGAGTCTTTTTTTATGCTATTCAAGTTTTTATTGTTCATGCAATTCAAGTTATTCAAGTTATAATAATTTTAATTTACTAGTTCAAGGCTTAGATCTAGGTGACAAGACCGAAGCTTTGAAGCATCTCTATTCAAGTACAAGTTTTTCTTCAAGATTTATTTTCTCCAAACCTAGCAATTTTAGATTTGGTTTATTCCAGATTTGATTTTTAGGGCTAGTAGTATCTCAAATCTATCAAGTTTTTAGTTCAAGAATTGAAGTTCAGGTAAGTAGGCTTCTACATAAGTCTTCTCACCACCCCTCTCATTCCCTCTTCTTGTGACTCATTCATTCTTAATTTAGGATTTAAATTTCAGATTTTACTTTGATGCTTTCCCTTTCCCCCAAGGTCCTTGGCTAGATGCATGTGTTGGTTTTTCCCCTCTCTAGCTATGGAACCATCCTTTTACTTTCGTTATTTATATTGCATCCCTTTCCCTAAGCCAAGTAGAAAAGCCCTTATAAGAGTACTCTCTGGTCAAGTAGGGAAGTTTGCATTATTTACGATGCATCCCCTGGGCTAAGGAGAGATACCTACTTGTGTCCCTCTCTCCAGCTTTATTCCCCTTTTTATTTTATTTATTTTATTTATTTCATTTCAAGACTTTTCTTTTACTTTTTATTTATGTGGTTTTAGTATTTAAACTCCTAGATGATGAATGACTAGGTTTTTAATTTCAATTGCAATTCCAACTTTCCTAGATGTGTTGGTTAGGACGTTTTTAGATGCATTTGTTTAAGGCGGTAGTTTGAAGTAGATCACCATAATTAATCTGTGCACTTTCACATTGCTAGAAAAAGCTTAAAATAAAGTGGTTGTTCTCCTTGTGTTCGACCCGTTAGCTACACTGATCCGTATGCTTGCGATTACTTTTAAATCTCAAACAGGCATGCCTTTCTATTATTCATAGGCAGATTCTTAGGATACAATCAAGTGAGTATGCACCCAGATGACCACAAGAAGATAGCCTTCACTACGCTATAGGGAACTTATTGTTACAAGGTGATGCCCTTTGGATTGAAGAATGTCGGGGCAACTTATCAGAGAGCAACTACAACCATCCTGCATGATATAACGCATAAAGAGGTGGAAGTCTATGTGATGACATGATAGTGAAGTTGAGGGACCAACAGGGGCACGTCCCCGCATTGAGACGGTTATTTAAAAGAGTCAAGAAGTACCAGATAAAGTTGAATCCTCATAAATGTGCAGTTGGGGCAACCATAGGAAAATTATTGGGATTCTTGGTGAGCAAAAGAGCCATTGAATTCGATCTTGTCAAAATCAAGGCAATTTAAGAGATGCCCACACCTCGCACTGAAAAGGAAATATGAGGATTCTTGGGTCATTCAGTATATTAGTAGGTTCATAACTCAATTGACTACAATTTGTGAACCCATCTTCAAACTACTGAAAAAGGATTAGCCCAGGGAGTGGAATGACTAGTGCCAACAAGCTTTCAATAAGATAAAAGGATATGTGATGAATCTACTAGTATTGACACCTCCGATTGAAGGAAAGCCACTTCTATTGTACTTATCGATTGGGGAATATTTCATGGGCTCCTTGCTAGCTCAAAAGAAGACAAAGAAGGGAGTAGAGTATACCATATACTACCTCAGCAAGAAGTTCTTGGAGTATGAGGCCTGTTACACATCTCTAAAAAGAGCACTAGTTTGGGAAACAAAAAGGCTGAGACACTACATGGTGGCATACCCAGTCCAGTTGATCTCAAGAATGGGTCCAATCAAGAATTTGTTTGAGAAACCAGCTCTCATAGGAAGGATGGCCCAATGGTTGTTACTGCTTTCAGAATTTGACATCACTTATGTCACTCAAAACTCCATCAAAGGGTAAGCAATTGCCGATCATTTGGCAACTGACCCCATAGAAGACGGAAGAATCTTGGATGATGCCTTTCCAAATAAAGAAATCACAACACTTGAAGAAGGAAGCACAACTGATGAATGGCAGTTGTACTTTGAGGAAGCATCTAACCAGAAAGGATGTGGTGCAGGAGTACTGCTTGTCACTCCAAATGGCCTTTATTTGCCCTCTTCTTTTTGCCTGGACTTCCCCTGTACCAACAACACTGTTAAGTATGAAGCATGTGTATTGGGATTGGAAGTGGCTCTTACTATTAGAGTAAAGAAGACCAAGGTGTACGGAGATTCAACCATTGTTATCTATCAAACACGGAGAAAATGGAAGACTAGAAATGAAAATTTGAAGCTATACTAGGAACATTTGGAAGAGGTAATTTGAAACTTTGAGAAGATATCTTTCAAATACTTCAAAGGGACAACAATCGATTTGTAGATGCCCTTGCAACTTTGGCCTCCATAGTAGAATGTAACCCTATGGCCCGAATTTGGCCGTTCATGGTAGTATATCAGAACACGATGAATTCTCTTACAGTAGACAGCAAGTCCTGGTTTGCATATATAGTAGACTTCATCAAAGAAAGGAAGTATCCCATTAAAGCTATAGATGGAGAGAAGAAGTTCTTAAGAAGATATGCCACCCAATTCATCCTCCAAGGGGACCTGTAGTACAAAAGATCCTATGATGAGATATAGTTACTGTGTGTGGATGAGGATCAAGCTAGAACAATCGTGGATGAAATCCATTATGGCCTTTGTGGACCCCACATGAATGCCAAGATGTAAGCCAAGGAGGTTCTTAGGCTTGGATACTATTGGAATACAATGGAAGCAGATTGTGTGGGCTTTGTCAAGAAATACCACAAATGTCAGATATTTCCAACATTATACATATCCTGCCAATAGATTTGCATTCACTTAGTTCACCTTGGCACTTCTCAATGTGGGGCATTGATGTCATAGAAAAGATCAATCCCAAAGTATCCAACAGACATGAATTCATCCTGGTAGCCATTGATTACTTCACCCAATGGGTAGAAGCTTAGTCATATGCAATACTCACGTCCACCAAATTGGCAAAGTTCATCTAAGAAAACATCATTTGCTGATATGGAGTACCTCAAGAACTAATCTTGGACCAAGGGTCTCATTTTTGGGGCAAAGCTGATAAAATCTACCCAAAGTTTGGCATTAAGAGGCATCGGTCCACCACCTATAGGCCACAAACCAATGGGGCCGTAAGGCAACTAACAAGAACATCAAGATCATTCTTCAAAATATGGATGGGACTCACAAGGAATGGGAAGACAAGTGCCACTTACTTTGTGGGCATATCGGACTTCTATACGATCCTTAACCTAGGCAACTCCTTTTTCCTCGGTGTATGGAGTAGAAGCAGTGCTACTAGTAGAAATCTTAGTACCATCTTTTAAGATGCTTTTAGATAGTTAATTATCTGAAGGAGAATGGATTAAGGCCAGGCATGACGAGCTCAATTTTTTTAATGAAAGGCAAATGAAGGCCATGGATAATTTAAGGAAATATCAACTAAGAATGGCTAGAGCATTCAACAAGGATATAAAACACCGACATAAAGAAGAAGGTGAGTTGGTTCTCCAAGAATAGAGACTCCCATTCATGACCTAAGAGGAAAGTTCAAGCCAAACTAGAGTGGCCCATTCACTGTCAAAGAAATCCTGTCAGGCAAGGCTGTGAGGCTCATGGACCTCAATGGTGAAGAAGTATCTGGACTGGTCAATATGGACCAACTTAAAAAATATTATGTATAAAAGGGTTCACCATCCGAACTATGCTAGACCTAATTCCTCTTAAGGGATACATAAGCAACTTGACATGTGCAAGTGTAGTCTCAACAACCTTCGGGTAATCAGAAGATTCCTAAATTAATAATCAAGGTACCTAAAAGATCACCATAGCTTGTTTCCTCAAGAATCGCCACTTGGCATATCTGGCCATTGGATATCAGTCATTCACCCATGGTCCTTCAGATTCTTATCCATAACTTCATCTCCCGAAGATCACCACCCGACATTAGTAATCAAAGGTAGTTCATTCCCCACCCTGGATTGGCTCAAAAAAAATAAAAATAAAAAATAAAAAATAAAAAACTTGATGCAACAGTGGTAAAAGTTTGGTAGTATCATTTGCCAATGAGTAACACTTTGAAGAATTATCCCTCCATTTGTTTGTGATTGGTTGCAGGAAAATAATGGACTCTTTGGATGTGACATTCAGAAAATGGACTTTGGAGATGAGTGTTTAGGCACCAGGGCTGCTAGAATCCCTTAACATGTAGGTGCTTAGTTGAATTGGGTGCATAGAGCTACATCACCACTTACTTCGTCAGGTACCCCGATATTGGGATGTTGACCTCCATGTATTTCGATACGGAACAGTCGAGGTTTGTCCAACCTTAGAGGAATTTTGGGCTTGTATATTGTCTCCACCCAAAGGGAGACTAATTCAACCCTCCTTGAAGAAAGACTACTCAGAAGAAATCCAAAGATTCTTCGGATGGGGAAAGAACAGATGAAGCAGTTTGTCATATGTGGGAAGATCGACATTTTAAAAGTAGCAAGGATCTTCACCAAATACTTGTCGTTGGGAGGAATCCACTAGCAGTGGTCACAGAATGCTTATCTTTTTTGTATGATGGCCTGCTATGTTCTTTGAACTCCTGGATGTGGGGCACCACCTGTCCTATTAGAGGTAGTAAAACAGTTAAAGGAAGGAGGTGACATCGTCCCCATAGTTCTTATAGAAACACTCCAGGGATTTGACGACATGAGCTATAACCATAAATTTGGGATTGATCATTATCGAGGGAGTCCCACCATCTTTCAACTTTGGTTACTTGAAAATTTGAAACTGGTCGAGCATCTGAATGGGTGCCAACTCAGAGTTTCTAATTATCAGGACAAGAGGGAGGTTTCGGAGTTCAAACTCATCGATGATTGGGGAGAATATCTACAAGGAAGGACTACTCAAGACATCAGGTGGAAGTGCCCATGGTGGCCCCAAGATGGTTCGACTCACATGTCTTTTCATTTTCTGACATATATCAGCCGACAATATGGACTAAAGTCAGAAGACCCCGAGGAGTTGGTAAACTTCTATCCACCCCAAGAAATGTCCCCCCAAGTTGTAGCCCATCTTTCCTATCTTTGGTCTCAGGGTTAAGAAGACCATTTCCCACTTTAGTGTAATTTCACTGGATTACTTAATGAAGTGATGTCTGGACTTTAGCGTTATTTTGGTTATTCTAAGAAAAGTTCGAGTCGTGGAATCAGTCTTGCCTTATAGTTTAAAATTCAAAAATTTTTTTCACCCATAAAGTTGAGTTTTCATTTCAAAATAAAAAGCCAAAACTGGCAGTACAATAAAATGATAATAAACAAGAGTAATAAAAAGGGGAGGGGAAAAGAAAAAGAAAAAAACATATGCACTTTTTAGTGTGCAGGAATGAATAGGAACATGGGGAGAAGTGTCCTAAGAGTTAGCCCCATCATGATCTGGGCCAGGGTCATCAATCGGAACCATCACATCACCTGCGACCATGACATCATACCGCAATTGCAGCTCTAGTAATTTCCTCTCAAGATCAAAAATTTGTGCCCTCTAAGAGACATAAAGAAGAGTCAGGATGAGAGGCATCAGTAAAAAGAGCCAAGCAAGAGGAGGAAATGATACCATAGAATGTGTCCGCTCTATCTCTGTAAACAGCTCTAAGCATGGGCCCTGGTGCATGTGGCGAATCTCAGCATAGGCCTCCAGGGACACCTGAGAAGGATCATATTAGAAAAATAATAATAATAATAATAATATAAAAAAGACTGAAAAAGAAAAAATGAACAGCAGAAGGTCGAAAGTAACTTACCCACATATCCCATCCAGAGTTGCAGATGTGTCTTTGTGTACCTTGGAGCGTATGCTCCATATACCAAAAGGCGGGCCCCTCCGCTCCCTTAGCCACCAGGTCACGGCCCGACATCCCCTCAAGAATGCGACCCGCGTGGATCCTCTTTCTCCCTCTCTTGGCCATAGACTCAAAAGACCTAGAAGACCCAAAAAGACTCAAAATATTCATAAAAACCTTAGAGAACTGTTGGTGGAATGAGTCAAAAAGGGGGGACCACCCATTTTATAAAGGAGCCCAATTTTGTAGGGCCCACAAAAAAAACCCTCGTATTTTGTGCCACACAATTCTCGAGTGAATGATCCCGTAGTCTAACGTGATTTGTGGCCCACTTGTCTACCCTAGAGGGAATAATCTCCCACCACAATTTCAAATTCAAAAATCATAATTTCAAAATTAGGTTGCCCAGTCCAGTGGCCTTAGGCAGCCCAAATCCACTGCATCAGCCCCATGTGGCCCAAATCCATTGCATTGGCCCTATACGGCCCAAATCCACTACATTAGCCCCATACGGCCCAAATCCACTACATCGGCCCCATGCAGCCCAAATCCAGTCATATCCATTGCATCAGCACTAGGTGGCCCAAATCCATTACATCGGCCCCAGGTGGCCCAAATCCATTGAACCGGTCCCAGGTGACCAAAACCAAGAGATTTTTGGTCCTCTAGTCCCAAGGAGAATATGACCACCCTGCGGCCCAAGGTCATGCATAACCGGTCCTAAGTGACCAAAACCAAGATATTTTTGGTCCTCTAGTCCCAAGGAGACTATGATCACCTTGCGGCCCCAGGCGGCCCAAGCTCATATAGAACTAAGGGTGTTAATCAGTTCGGTTCAATTCACATATATTTTGGTTGAAACCAAAATCGCACCACTTACTAAACAGTTGCAATTTTTTGAAACCACAACCATTTAGTAAACAGTTTCGATTTCCACAATTTTTAAACGATTTCGATTTCACGGTTTTAAACAGTTTTGATTTTGGTTTATTCCGTATGGTTGTTAAATGGTTAACAACTGGTTTGCTAGTTTATTCATGTTTACTAAAATTCACTTTTGGTGATAAACGATTCAATCTTGAGAATGTGAAATGAAAACCATTATGTTTTGTTAAAACAACTAAGCAAAAGAAAACATTTTGATAGAAAATAGTCTCAAGCACATCTAACAAGTCAGTAAATAATGCTTATAGCAGGGATTTTCTTCTTCTCCCCACCCTAAATAATCTGTTATAATATTGGAAAACATATATTTAATATGCCATGGTATAAGCAAAAATTGTATTTTTATTAGTATAAATTCTACTTAGTGCGTTAGATTAATTTAAGGGTAATTTACAGCACCACCCCCTGAAGAATGCCAATATTAGAGGGACACCCCCTCTCTTTCACCAAATTGGACTCGGACCCCTTGCCGTCAGTCATCGTTACAAAATATATAAAAAATACTGATATCAGCAATTCAATTTTTTCTTAAATACCATTTTGCCCTTAAAAATAGGGAACTCCCAAAGCCGTCGCCGAGTTTGGGAGAGCGAGAGAGAAGAGGGAAGAGAGGAGTCCCGCCGCCGCCTCTGCTCCATATCCGCCACCGACAGATCCGGCCTCATCGATCCAAATACCAGCGATGGAGATCCGGCCACAACTACTGACCGCCATGACCAAAGCCGTCGCCGAGTTTGGGAGAGCGAGAGAGAAGAGGGAAGAGAGGAGTCCCGCCGCCGCCGCCTCTGCTCCATATCCGCCACCGACAGATCCTTCATCGGAGTGAACTGCTTAGAAATCCTAGAAGTTAAGATGATGCAAGATCTAAGGAATGCCCCTCCAGGTTTCAGACCCTGCAAATCCGCTCCTTGTTCCCCAGCGAACCCTATTGGGGATCCCCAGAACTCGCTCAGAGTCTTTTCATATGACGCATAAGGTCCCAGTTGGAGATACTCATTACGTGAAGGCCAAAAACGTCCAGGTTAGCAGCAAGCTTTATGGGGTTTGGCATATTTCCTTGTCTCAAGAACCAATAACCCGAAATTTGTTCAAAATTTATATTTTCCTACATTTATTTCTGCTTTAGTTA
>NW_024869396.1:21013-21386 GCF_013358625.1 Macadamia integrifolia | reverse complement strand
TTTTTTTTTTTCCGATTTTTTGAATAGTCATGGAGAGTTTTACAAATGTAAATATGGAGAGAAAGAGAGATAATTATGAAGAGTGAGAGAGAGAGAGATATTTTGTTTCCTAATGAAGGGGGAGGGAAGAGGGAAGATTTTTTATTTACTAATAAATAATGTACAAAATAAATATGGAGAGAGAAAAATATAATTATGAAGAGTGGGGGAAGGAGAAACGTGAGGGGATGAGTGAGATTTTTTTTTATTTTTTTTGGAATAGTTATGGAAAGTTTTACAAAGATAAATATGGAGAGAGCAAAAGATAATTATGGAGAGTGGGGGAGGGAGCAATGTGAGGGGATGAGTAAGATTTTTTTTTTTTTTTTTTTTT
>NW_024869396.1:0-17175 GCF_013358625.1 Macadamia integrifolia | reverse complement strand
TGACAAATTTTTGGAATCCTTTATTATCTTCTACCTTAGGTTTGAAGGAGGTTGATGGTGAAGAAGAAAGAAGAATGAGACAGAGGCTGAAGAAGAAACTATAAAGGATCACGAAAGAACTACTATCTCGAAGAGATCCTTCTCCACAGTTGTGGGAAGCACCCTTCCTGATGTAGATCAGTTGCCAGATCTGATCCAAGCAGGATCATTTACTCGGATCGTGATTCCTCAAGACGCATATGAAGAAAGATTGAAAAGATTTAAATTTGCGATTATCGAGAGAGCGAATTTTAGATCTATATCAATGAACGATATTCGTAAGGAAGCGAAAAAGGGCTGGAATTTGAAGGGAAGGATTGCGCTATCTCCAATGGGAAAAGGATATATCTTATTCCAGTTTGAGCTTGAAGGAGACATGGCCTCCATTTGGCGAAGGAATCTAATTAAAGTGAAGGGCCAATTCATTCGCTTTCAGCGTTGGAAACCTGACTTTGATGTGCGCGAGGCAAACATCCCCACAAAACTTGTCTGGATCAGATTTCCAGATCTTCCTTTGGAATACTGGCATGAGAAAATTCTTCTTTCTATGGCCAAGGGAGCAGGTAGGCCCGTGGCTTTGGATAGAAGAACAAGATCGGCGGCAATGGGTAGTTACGCGAGGGTGCAAGTGGAAGTGGTGTCAGGGATGAAAAGGGTGGAAGAGATACAAGTGGAGAGGAAGTAGCCAGGATCGGGTGAAGTTTTCTTGTTTAAACAAAGAATATTATATGAAGATGGAATGACAAAATGTGGATTTTGTAAAAAAATTGGTCACTCTCTGCTAGAGTGCAGAGAACAGAAAGCTACCGATGCTAGAGATAAGAGGTTTCGTGAGGGGGAGTTTCAGGGGGCAGCGACAATGGAGAATTCAGCTGGCTCTGGGCGGCACTCGGTGGAAGGAGGAGAGGGAATGGCAGCGATCCCAGTTGCCATATCGAGGCAGATTCTTTCCATTAGAAGAGAAAATAGAGATGTTGTTTCTAGATCTCAATCAAGGGAGGACTTGTCTCATATGGAAAGCAATCAAAGGATGGGGAATATTTCAGTGGTCCTTCCATTACAGATGGACCCAGTCATGGACATAAATAAGGAAGGTGTGGAGGTCAACCATAATATGACTACATCAGATATGGATATGAATATGGGGTTTGGAGCGGGAATGGAAGGTGGGCCTATCATGGATCTAGTTAGCAAAAATGGTGTGGTGATAGAAGAGGTTGATCGCTAGCAGGAAGAGGATGAGATGGAAGAATTTCAAGCTGATATTGGAAGGGGGCGGACTGATCATCAGGATAACTCGGGTCATGGTGAGGGTGGTGGTAATATCCCTATGCTCTCTCATAGTCAATCTAGAAGCTCTCAGCAACTAATTGATGAGGTGATGGTGGTTTTTCATGAGGACTTGAATGAGGTGGATAGAATGGCATGCGTGCGAGAAGGAGAACTAGAAAAAAGAAGACAAAAAAAAGGTTAGTCTGTTGCGGTCTCTAAGCAGGTTTCCAGGAAATCAGATAGGCTCGCTCTGTTAAAGAGATGACTATGAAGGTGTTATTTTGGAACATCAGAGGTATAAGGAAGAAGACTGCTAGATTAGCCTTAGGAAAAATTTTGAGGGAAAAGGCTCCAGACATAGTGTGTATAGCCGAGCCGATGATGGAAGTGCATGACTTCCCTAATAGGTTTTTTAATAAAAATGGATTCGAAACTGAATTCATTCATAATGAGAGAATGCAAAAAATACCCAATCTTTGGGTTATGTGGAAAAGGGGTCTCTCAAAGCCGATGGTTCTTTCTTCATCGGAGCAGCACATTTCTATGAGTTCTAGCTGGCAACATAATTTTTTCTCCCTGTCTGTAGTTCACGCTAAATGCTTCAGGTAGGCTAGAAGGCAGTTGTGGGTTAATTTGATTGCTTCATGCCCGGGTCCAAGTATTCCATAGATGGTAATTGGAGACTTTAATGCCACCCTCCAGTCGCATGAGAAAAGAGGTCCAGGAGCTTTTAACATGGGATCGACGGCTGATTTCACAGCAATGGTGGATGGATGTTCTTTAATTCAGGTTCCCTCCAAGGGCCGTAAATTCACTTGGACAAACAATAGGAGAAAAGGAAATGTAGTTGCTGTGCTGAATAGGACTTTTTGTAATGACTCTTGGTTCTCTGCCCTTCATGACTGTCACCAGGAAGTGATATCTACGGGGGCCTCTGACCATTCCCCTCTCCTTGTAACTTTGGAGTCTTTGGTAAGGCCAAATAACTGCCCATTTCGATTCCAACGTTTTTGGACAGAAAATGAGAGTTTCATGAAAGTGGTTAAGGACTCATGGGATGAATGGATTAGTGGTTCAGTTGTTTATGTTTTCAGTCAGAAAATTAAGCGGCTGAAAGATGCGATTAGGCCATGGGCTAAACAAACTTTTTCGAACATTAACTTGGAATTGGAGGCAGCACAGAAAGGGATGGAGGAAGTGCAGGGTGAGATTGAAATAAATGGGATGAATGACCAGATTTTTGCCAGAGAAGCTGATGCAAAAACCAGGTTGCTGAAAGCTATCGAGAACCATGAAAAGTTCTGGGCTGAAAAGGCCAGAATGAGATGGAGAACCCAAGGAGATAGATGCTCAAAATTTTTTCATGTTAGTGCAAAAATTAGAAGGTTGAAAAATACTATTCGCACCTTGAAAAAGAGAGACGGGCAAATTATTTTTGACAAGAGCCAATTGGAAGATTATGTTAGTGGGTTTTATGAGAACTTTCTTAAGGGTTCAGAAACTTCTGAGCATCTGGACCTGTTAGATTGCATCCCAAATGTGCTCGATGACCATGATAGATGGAGGTTGGATGTCTTGCCGAGCAATGCAGAAATTAAAAAGGCAATTTGGGAGCTCGATCCTGACAGTGCTCCAGGCCCAGATGGCTTCCCAAGTAAATTCTATAGATCTTGCTGGGAAATTATTAACTTAGATGTATGCAATGCAGTTTAAAGTTTCTTCAGTAAAAGTAGAATGCCTAATGGTATTAATACTATCTTCCTAGTATTAATTCCAAAAGTGGAAGGGGCAATGAGTTTGGATAAATTTAGACCGTTATGTTTGGGGAATTTCCTCTGTAAAATTATCTCGAAGATAATGGCGACTAGATTATCAGGGGTTTTGCATCGGCTAATTTCAGAAGAGCAGGGTGCTTTCCAAAAGGAGAAAATAATTCATTCAAATATCTCAGTGGTGTCTGAGCTAACAAATTTATTGTTTTCAACGGCTAGAGGAGGTGGAATGGGTTTGAAAATAGATATCCAAAAGGCTTATGACACGATGTCTTGGAGATTTATTTTTCAAGTTCTAAGGAAATTTGGATTCTCAGAGAGATGGGTATTGTGGATGCACCAGATGTTGGGTTCTACCAAGATTTTAGTTCTTCTTAATGGTGGTCCGATAGGGTATTTCGGGGTGGAGAGGGGTTTGAGACAAGGGGACCCCCTGTCCCCCATGCTATTTATTCTGGCTGAAGAGGTGCTATGCAGAGGTCTCCAAAGGCTTGTAGTAGAGAAAAAGTTCAAGGCGCTTAATGGACCTCGAGGGGTGACAACTCCAGCCCACAGTCTCTTTGCAGATGACATTTTCATATTTGGGAACGCCTCTCTCAGGTATGTTCGCCATTTAAAAAATTTTCTTGTGAAATATCAGGAGTTTGCTGGCCAGTGCGTCAACCTAGAAAAAAGTAAGATTTTTCTAGGCCATATTTCTCCCCAGCGCAAGTAGGCCATTGTTGAGGAAATGGGTACTCCCCTATGCTCTTTTCCTACCAGATACCTGGGTGTATCAATTTTTAAGGGCAGGGTCAAAAAAGAATCGATTTTGCCTATTCTAGACAGGGCAAAGGATCGATTAGAGGGCTGGAAGGGAAGACTTTTATCGATGGCAAGAAGGGTGGAATTAGTGCGCTCTGTGATCCTTAGCATCCCAACTCACAGTTTTGCAGTCTACTGGTGGCCAAATTCTCTCATTGATACTCTTGAAAGATGGATGAGAAATTTTGTCTGGACAGGGGAAGTGGACAATGCAAAAAAAATTGTAGTCAATTGGGACCAATTTTGTAAGCCTAAGGAGGAAGGGGGGTCTTGGATTGAGGAGACTAAGGGACATAAACAAGACAATGCTATGTAAATCTGCCTGGAGAATTAAGATTGAAGAGTCTATGGCGAGCTCTTTTCTGAGGGCTAGATTCCTTGATAGGGAGGGTCTCCCTAAGAAATGATTCAAAAAATCCTCTATTTGGCCAGGTCTGAGGAAAATATGGGAATACATATCTTCAAAAGAGAGATGGGTGGTGGGAGATGGAAAAAAAATAAGTTTCTGGAAGCATATCTGGGTAGGGCAAGGCGCCCTTAAAGAGAGTGAGATGCTGGAAGGCATTGACATATCTGTGCTGGATGGGAATGTTAGCCGATTCATTGTGAATTTCAACTGGAAATTTCCTCAGATGAATTTTAATTTTATGAGGAACATAATAAACGAGGTGAAGAAAATTAACATCCCTGCTTATAAATGTGAAGATAGGAGTATCTGGTCTCTTTCTCATGATGGGGAATTTTGCTTCAAATCAACTTGGGAGGAAATAAGGGTGAAAAAATCAACAGTTTCCTGGGCTTCTGTCATATGGGGTAAAAAGCAGCAGCCTCAGGTCTCCACTCTAGCGTGGAGGGTGATTAATGGAAAGGTCCCTACTGATGATGTGGTTAAAAGGAAAGCGATCCTCCTTGCGTCTAGATGTGTCTTATGTAATTCAAATGAGGAAGTTTTAGAGCATCTCTTCATGAGATGCCCTTTCTTTGCGGAGATCTGGAGGCTTCTTTGTGATGCTCTCAATGTGCGTTGGGGCAGCCAGGGCTCTCTGCTCGAGCTTGCTCAATGGTGGAAGAGAAAGTTGAAACTGGTTTGCTGCAAGGAGGCATGGAATATGAGTTTAGCCATTGTGTTGGATCACTTATGGAGGGAGAGAAATGCAAGGTTTTTTGAAAATAAATATCGGTCAAGCAGGTATGTACTAATGATGGTTCTTGAGGACATAAGACGAAACAAGCCAAGATCTAGAGGCGAGATTAATTCCATAGTAGATTTGCAGTGCAGCAGGCGCCTAGAAATTCAGATACAGGGAGTTGGGCACAGAGAATTATTGGAGGTCTTCTGGTGTAAACCTCCAATGTTCTGGATAAAACTAAATTTTGATGGTAGCTCTATGGGAAATCCTGGTCGGGCTAGAGCGGGAGGTATATTTCGGGACCATCAGGGCAGGGTCATGGGTTCTTATAAAAAATATATGGGTATTACTAGAGTATTTGAAGTGGAGGTGGAGGGTCTAATGGAGGGGTTGCTGCGAGCAAAGGCCATGAACATCACTTGCTTATGGGTGGAGTCTGACTCTAGCTCAGTTGTGCTAGCGATTCAGCAAAGGAAAATTCCCTGGTATGCTCTCCAACGATGGATGCATCTTAAGCCTTTCCTTGACAGTATCAGCTGGAAGATATCTCATAACTTCAGGGAAGGGAACACCATAGCTGATTACTTGGCCAGAGATGCGGCGAAGACAGGGATTTCGGGTGATAATGTGGTCTTTCCCTCCCATATTCTTGATCTCTTGCAAAGGGATTCAGATGGGAGGCCTCATTTTCGGTTTTATTAGTGCTACTTTTTCCTCCTGCTGATGGCCATACCGAAGGTGGGAGGGTAGAGTTAGCTAGGTCCTTTTGTTTGAAACTTTTATCTTGTATGGCTTTTATTTTATTTTATATGAAATAATCTTTTAGCAAAAAAAAAAAGGTTGCTTAATCTCTTTTGAACTGGTGAATTCTCTCATTAAGACTATAATAGCTATGTGATTGTGCATATAATTTATTACATGTTTCTTATCATCAATAATTTTTCTCACCCATCTAACATGCTTATAGATATCTTTCAAAAGCAAGTTAATCTCATGTGTAGCACAATTTGTCCAATATATGTGAGACCATTTGCCAATCAACATATCACCACAACAGTTATAGTTGGCACCATTATCTAAAACAAATTGCATAACACGTTGTGGTCCAAGCATTTCAATAACATCAGAAATTTCTCTAAAAAGATATCCAGCAGTAATACTATTTGAACCACATTATATGTACTTCAGAAACCCAACTCCCCCAGGAGAATAAGCCATCACATTGACCCAAGACCTCTTCTTTTGGTCAGTCCAAGAATAAAACATTATCGTGCAACTTGTGCTACCCCATGTTGACTTTAAGTTGCTCACATATTCTATGATCTCTGCCTTGGCTTCAGGAATCCAACGAGTACGAAGAGTAGAATAACTAGGGACAGCAAAACCCTGGCCATACTTACATGCACCTTTCATCATGTCAATAAAAGATTTTGTCTGAATAGCATTGAAAGAAATGTGACTCTTAACAAAAAAAATTCTCCTATCATACTTTCTAATGCCTTCTTGTCTTTCTTAGCTGTCAATTCTACTATTGTGGTTTGATGAATACTCCTAGCAAAGGAAGGTGTGGAACCAATTCCACTTTCTATGGTTTCATTCGTTCTTTTTTCTTTTTAAATGCACTCAAATTCATTTCTGCATTGACTTTAGTTTGGACATGGTCATTTAGTACAAATTTGAACATCATGACCAGTCAAGCAAGCCAAATGCTTCACTCGAGTAACACTACCAGAGAAATCAAGTTCACAATAATTGCATTTAAACCGGTTCTCAGCAAGCTTTTGTATAGGTTCCCAAAACTTGTCCTTTTTCCTAACCATTTCTCAAAAATCTCAACTACCTACATAATATTACAATCAAACATTATTTAGGTTTAGCATACATGATGAGTGTATATGAGAATCAAATTGTAGACTACTCTTCCACATATAAAATAGGTACAAGGAGAAAACATATCATTGCATCCTCTAAAAAGACATGAAAACAACAATATAAAAGAAGCAACAACTAATTTTTTTTTTTAACTAGTAATCCATAGTTATGGTACAGAAAGCGAATTTAAGATATTGAGCTCGTACAGAAAGCAAGCAATGGTAGGGAATGTGAAGATCGTCTATGCCCTCATTACATAGGGAAGTGAGGCTAGCAATGATTCATCAGTAACAGAGGCATCTACATAATACAAACTAAACAGATTTGAAATAATGGAAAAGAAGCCAGCTGAAATTCCTATTGCAAAAGCTTTTATCCCAATCTTCTTTACTATCCATGGGTCCATATACAATCCATTCAAGAAGAAATAGAACATGAGTCCTAGTACTACAATTACATCCAACATTATGAAGCTCTGTACTGGTAACAATGTTCTTGCGATTGTCTTGCTATGTGCCAAAGCAAAAGGACCTAGCAAGATACCACCCTGATCAATCAATTATAACCCATCAAATCAACTACTGCATGCCATAATTTCATGACTTTGATGTGTACGTTGTTACTTTGATAATGGTGGAGGGTCTACTCCCAATCAGGAGCTATTATTGTCTTATAATCATAGTAAAAAGGCATTCTTTTACTAGGGTTTTTTCTTCTCATTTTGTTTGAGAATGATTTTGGCAATACAAACACCAGGAAATTGGAGAATTTCCCATCTCAAATTGGAGTTATACCTGGAGTCTAGAGAGAGAGAGAGAGAGAGAGAGAGAGAGAGAGAGAGAGAGAGAGAGAGAGAAGCCCCTATTAGGAGAGAAGACGAGGCGGTTTGAGAGACTTGTGGACAACGGATAGCGGACAACAAAGGTGGGAGAGCAACCTGGACTCCTGGAGTCGAGAGTTTTGTTAGTTAAAACGGGAGAAGCATATTCTCAAGAAAAAAAAATAGAGAGAGAGAGACGCCCCTAACCTGTATTTTGCTTGTCATTGGGAGAGAAGACGAGATGGAGTGAGAGGCCGGCAGACAACGGAGTGATGGACAGCAAAGATGGGAGAGCGACCTTTAGGCAGAAAGGGGAGAGTCGGAGACAATCAGGGACTCAGAGGCTTAGGGTTGGGGTGAACCGGTGAATCGTGCAAAGGGTTTTCCCTTCTTTCTTTTTTTTTTTTTTATTGTCTTGTCCATTTTTTAACTTAAAAAACAAAAAAACTGATTCGTATTCTAAACGCATCTAGAACTTCAACTTGTGCCATTCCCTTTTTTACCGGCTTACTCTAGGAAGTTCAGAAATCGGCGTTTAAAAGGGAAAAAAAAATGGAACGGCATTTTAAACACATTTTAAACGTGAATTAACTAACAAAGGGCCCAACTAAGGATGTGAATTTGAAACCGAAACCATTTACCAAAACTAAACCAAGCATTTTACACCGAAACCACAAAACCGTTTAGTAAATGATTCAGTTCTGGTTTGAAGTTTAAGACGGATTAGTTAAATGGGTTGGGTCAATTTTAACTGTTTAATCTGTTGTTTTCATACCAAATTGATACCGTGAAAATCGAACCGTTTAAAGCATCAAAATCGATCTGGTTAACCTGTATAACGATTAAGGGCCCGTTTGGTATCGTGTCAAAAACGAAAATTTCAGTTTCTGTGTCAAAACGCAGTTTTTAAACGAAAAAATGGTGTTTCAAAATTTCAGATTTTTATCGGGAATTTTTTTTTTTTTTTTTTTTTTGCAAAATGGAACGAAACTGGGAAGACGGAACTCCATTTTGGAGTTCTGTCCAATCTCGTTTTTTCAGTTTTTTTTTCACTTTTTGTTCCAAAAAAAAGAAACGGACCATAAGTACACCAAACAGAAGATTCCGTTTTTTCGTTCCAATAGAACGAAAAAACTCCAGAAGCGTTTTTTTAGAACGACACCAAACGGGCCCTAAATATTTGGTTGTTTAAACAAAACATAATAGTTTAATTTAGGGAAGAACTAAGGATCATAGAAGCTGTCCAATAGTCTATTGAATAATTTACTCCTATTATATAATTATATAGTTAAATCATTGCGTGTTCGATTCCTCATTTAATTTGATACAAGATTGAAGCATTTATCAATAAAAGTAAATTTTAGTAAGCATGCGAATAAACTAGTGAACCAATTGCTAACCATTTAGAAACCATATGGAATAAACCGTGATCAAAATCGTTTAAAATCATGAAATTGACATCATTTAAAAACCATGGAATCGAAACCGTTTACTAAACAATTGCGATTTCAGAAAGTGCAGCCGTTTGGTAAATTGTGCAGTTTTGATTTCAATCAAATAAATGTGAACCGAACCATACCGTATACACCGAAACCAAGTCGATTAACACTCTTAGGCCCGACCTTGTGGTAGCTAGTCAGATGGGTAATGATGTGGATGAATATATGTCTTGAGAGGGCCATGGGATTGTACAGATACCCAAACCTTTTGAGTCTTAGGTTGTTAGGGTTGATATGGAAGAGGATCCTGTTTGGTCACGTTCCAGTGATGATTATGATGGTGTTGTTAATGGTGATGGTGGAGTGATGGTGATGGTCATAGGGGAGATGGGCGAGAGGTACCATTAATCAGAGCTAGAGTCAGAGCCAAAGCCAGTGCAGTTCACAGGAGAGATTCAATTCGCTCATGCCACACAAGATTTAGACCACTATGCACATATGGGACACATTTAGCCTACATGAGAGGCTCACGTCATTGATTCACAATTGGTGGTGCGGAGGAGCATAATAGCATAGAGTCCATGGACATCTCGATGAGGAGCTTGACTGACACTCTCAGAGGCTTGAGTATGGAGAGTGGTATTTATAGGGAGCAGTTGCATGCATCGGCAATCATATATGTTAGGGGATCAACAGTTCAAAATATAGTCATTATAGTCAGTTTCGTTAATTTGGACATGTGCAGCTAGAGGCCACTTCTTTCCCCTTTACCTCCGAGTATGAGGGTCAGTCATACTCCCACATTGGATCAAGGTTCCAGCCCCCCAACGATACATACTGATGCAGCTTCCTGTGTGACATGCACCATTTAGTAGCGGTGGATCTCGATCGAGTTTATTACATTTCATAGATATCTACCTAACATTAGGGTACCTCCATTATATTGATGATGATGTTTAAAAGGGCTGATGTAACAAACTTCGAATATTATTTCTAACATACTATGACATAGACAGTCTTTGTGATTCAATCAGAGCAAAACGTGACTCGACATCAGCAACAACAATATGATGGTTATGATTATATGGCCCGACACTCATTTTAGTACTAGTGTACTAGGAGTCTAGGTCTAGGATGAGTTTGATGTATGATTGTGTTATTGCATTTATGTTATGTACTTGTGTAATTATATGACTTATGTCATATGTTACTATGTGTATCAATGATTCAATGTCTGTGACTCATTTCAGTCAACACTCATCAATCATCCATGTCATTAATTAGTAAAACTATTTTTTATGTCTTTTAATTCCTTGTGTTTATTTACACTTTTGATTGAATTATATGTGTTCTGAAAGATTTAGATGTTGTGTGGAATATTCTAAGGTATAGTTCACCTACACCATAGACTATCGAATTAGGGTCCAAAGTCAAAGTACCATTTTGGGTTTGATTTTTAAAAGTTTGAGGTTTTCACTATGGTTAGGAGGCCTAAAACAGGGTAATTGATAAGTTTTAGAGGCTAAAAAGGCTATATGGCCACCAAAACCACCAATCGAGATAAAACTGAGACCTTGAACCTTACTTTTAATACATTGATACAATTCATTTTTAGAAGAAAAGAATACGAGGGAATCAAACCAATATAAACTTAAACAAAGAAGGGAGATTGACTTGGCTGTAATAACTAAGGACTACAATTAGGATTCAAATGTGCTTCTCATCTATTAATTTTCATTTTGGAGTAATAGAAGAGGCTTCAGACTTATCCAGAATCAATTATCCAACACCATGAACAATAGGCGAGTTGTTTACTCTTATAACTTTCATTGATGCATCACTATTGTCGCAAAAAGAAGATGTTGTTTCTACCACCAATTGAAATAACCTAGAAGCGGTAAATAGGTTATACTATTGAATTTAAAAATTTCTCGCCTTTGGAGATTAGATGTGATTATAATTCAAAATGTGGAATGTAAAAATAAAAGCAATCACAATCAACACTAGACTTTATAGTGGTTCGATTCAACTCGAGTCTCCACTTGAGAGGTACTCCACTAGTTCTTCCCATTCAGTGCAGTAGGTGGGGAGGAAACACCTTTACAACTATTTTTGTAGAACAGGATCTTTTAAAAATCTCTTTGGTAGGTAGAGAAGGACCTTCTAAATCTTTTCAGGTTGAAATGGACCTTATGAATCTTTTAAGGATAAGAGAATCATCCACACAAGCCTAAATACAATTTAGACAATGTGTAAACAATTAATCAAAGTGGAATAGAAGTTTGAGTTCATATGACGCATGATATGTAAGTATGCAATGAAACAATAATAATTAAGAGTGCACCTTTATGTCTTCCAAATATAATATCAATCAAAGTGGAAGACCTGAGTTGAAACTCTGGAGTTCTTCTTTGAAGAGAATTCATGAAGACAAGCTCAAGTAATGATCACCCTTTCTCACTTTTAGGCATTTGATAATGATGCTTAAGAGAGCAAATTAATTGTGTTTAATGAGACTAAATAGAGGTATTTATATAGGTAATTAAAGGTCTTAAATAAAGTAAGAGACCAATTAAGATTGAGTCAATAATGTGTCCAAGGGATTCATTTTAGCTGTACTGGTAGTTACTGTAAATGTTACCGTTGGGAAGTTAAACTAGCTGCTGAAGACTAATTCAAAGCATCTGGGGTTGACTTTCGGCTAGCTGGATAACTTATCGGATGAGTTTCGATAGTTACCAATTGGCTCTAGTAGCTACCGATAAGCAATTGTCCCCGAAAGCCTGATGTAAACTGTAAGTACTGGCAGTATATTCTGAAAGTTACCGCTAGTCTTTTGGTTTTCGACCTACAGAACTATTTGTATGAAAACAGTTGCAACTTTTTTGTTTGAGCTCGGAATGAAATGATTCAAATTGTGTTGTCTTCACAACTCAATGATATATACTTTTGTAGAATTAAGTATCTTATGATTCAGTAATTAAGAATGTCCAAATTTCTCTTGACTATGAACTTTGTTGTTAGGACAATAAAGGTCATTACTTTACTTAGCCAATCTGATTCCATCCTCTTTTAGGTCTAAATGAATAGTTGTTAGGTATCACTAGGGTCTTTCTAGGTCAATGAAAATATGCTCATGCCAATGCATATGCCGTGTAGTGTGTGTGAAGTGTGTGCTAATTAAACATGACTAGACATAAGGTCTTCGATCTTGGCTTCTTGTCAATTACCTTCAAGTCTTCACTCTCGTCTTGTAAATGATCATCAGCCATCTTCATTTACTTTTTTGCGTTCACAATGTCTTCAAATCTTCAATGCTTGAATCATGAAGACGTGATGTCTTGACACTTCTTGATATCTTGATATGTTGTTAAATTTCCTTCACGCATAACATTTAATACATAATTATTAAATATCTCATTTGTTTCTTATAACCAAAACCAATCTTGGAGTCAAACTTTGGAGGTCAGTGGGTATTCCCGACACCAATGCCATTTCTTCCACGATTTTCTTGGGTCTATTTGGGATTGACGCCACAGGTGTATCACCATTTTCACCCTTCTTTGTCTCATTCCTCACTGCTCGCCTTGTGAGTTGTGAGTTTTGTGACAGCGATCCATATTATGCAACTGTAGAGAGAGAGAGAGAGAGAGAGAGAGAGAGAGAGAGATTATTGGAACTACAAACAATTCAGGAAAAGCAAGAACAGAAAGATGCAAGTGGTGGTTGGCAGGAGCACTCTAGCTATGTCTAGCCACGTCTCTCTTCCTCTTTTCTTCGTAATTCTGTGCACAAATGGATGATGCAAAGTGGGTCTTAGAGAGAGAGAGTTGGGGGTTGTGACCATTGTCAGCAAAAAGGGGACCGGCAAAAAAAGGGAAACGGACGGTTTGAGTTTTGAACATTAAAAATTTTCGAATGATATGGTTAAATAAATGGTTAAAAAAACAAAGAATGGTAAAAATCAGAAAATAGATGGTACGAGTTTTAAACATGTAGATTTCAAAAAAACTGGACTAAAAAAAGGCAATATACTCATATAAATTAAGGAATTATTATATGAATATCTGCATCTAGTGTTCAAAACAACTACAATATCTAACATTAATGCCTATATATCTCATGTCTCGTTATAAGTTTTAAGACATATCAGTGAATATCATCCAATACCGATTCTAAATTCATACACCACACATGTCCAAAGTCTTATTGAGCAATGTGACTAGGTTATGGTGTTGTTCATTTTTGTCAATATAGTCAACACACTCTCGAAGTGATATATGTTCAGTTAGAGTTAAAAGCCATCACTTAAGAAATATTTTTCAACAAATACATCAGTTTATAGCTCAATTTCAGGGTCCGTGAATTGAATTTGAGTTAAAGGTAATACATGATAAATATAGTCCATTACGTTAGCTTCAAGTTGGTGAAAGAATCAAGTCGATCAGAATTCAGGAGAGAGATATATGGTCAATTAAGTAGACGTTATGTTTAAAAATCAAGTCTTAAAAAACGCCATAAAAACAGAACGTGTTTTAGACGTGTTTAGAACAGGAATGCTTGAAGTTTGTTTTTTATTTATGTATCTTTGGGAAGCATACGGTAAATCGCGTTTTAAACGAAAACGTGTAGAACAGAGTTTTAAACACGTTTTTGCTAACGGTGGTTGTGACCAATAGGGATGAGAAATGGGCAAAATATATGACTCGAAGAGTGGAGAAGGGAGGTGTCTTTTGACATGTGGTCTCATTAGGAGGTGATGGTTTAATCCTGGTAAAAGGATAAGAATCCCATGAATGGTTGTATATAAGAGAAATTAAGAGTAGCGATTGTTCGTCTAGGTCTCATGCTCTCATTCTTGGAATGGTAAGTGGTTGAGTAATTCTAGGGGTAATCTTGTCAAATGAAAAAATATACCTAAAAGATAGAATACTGACTTTTGAAAATAGTATGATATGATATATATTATATAATTTAACATATAGGCTCATATTCCATATCCTAGTTTTAATGATTCTAATATAATAAATACTAAAAAAATTGACTGTTAAGAGATTCTTCCTCCCCAATGGACGAAGGAAAACTTTGACCTATCAAAATTATGACGTAAGAAAGAACGTGTCTCTAACAGGGATATCATGTAGATGATCTTCCAAGCCCTGGTGGAGTTGTAAATGAGCTTTTCTTTACTGTCAAGAGTAGGAAATGAGCTGGGGCATCCAAAAGGTTCCAGTCGGTTGGTTACTTCCACACATCCTTCTATGATATCTCACTCTTAAGCTGGAGCTGGGCTGTAACCATTAAATAAACCAAGGGAAACCCAATCCTTATTTTTATCTAAAGTTCAAACAACACTTTTTGCTTTTATAATGTCAACAGTCAAACAGTTGAGGCCTCCACCTCCATCAGTACTACACCACACAGGCACACACTGAATACAAACAACACAAGCCCCTCTTTCTCCGTTGCTTCTCCAACCCATTTGGCCAAGTATATCAAAACGATATAAAGAACCCCTACCTGCTTCTCTCCTCCACAACATCCAGACAACAATCTCCACCTTCTCTCCTCCATAACATTCAAAGAATTTCATCCTCTCTCTCTTCTCTCATCTCTTGCAGAGAGCTCTTTCTCTAAATCTCTAAAGCTCCCCTATCTTTACTTCTCAAGTTCCCTAATATGGCCTCTTTTGTTTCTACATTGCTCTTCCAAGTCGTCCTGGTAGTTTCCCTCTTACATTTTTCCAATGCTGGGAGGATACTCACTGGATCAGTGGAGGATCAGTCTATGCTCTTCCAATACCACAATGGTCCCCTTCTCTCAGGAAAAATCTCTGTCAATCTCATCTGGTACGGCAATTTCAAACCTGCCCAACGCGCCATTATCTCAGATTTCATCTCTTCCCTCACATCATCCTCACAAGCTTCATTGAAGCCCCAACCCCAACAGAGACCCCCTTTTCTCACTTGGTGGAAGATCACAGACAAGTACTACCACCTCAGCTCCAAGAACAAGAAGCCCTCTTCCCTTTCTCTCCAAATGGGTAATCAGATCCTTGACGAGAATTACTCATTGGGCAAGTCCCTCACTAGGAACCAAATCTTGCAGCTCGCAGCTGGTGGCGATCATAGAAACGTCGTTAATGTAGTTCTTGTAAGATTTCCTATTAGGTGGGCTAGCATAGTCAAAGATTTGTTTCCAAAATCGGTTTAGTGGTGTTGATTAAAGATGGAGTAAGCAAAAAGAATCCAATATTATTGGTAAGTGATCTCTATGGAGATATTGGATTCTATTAGCACGCCTTAATGGTATGAAATATTTATTACTATGTGTAGACCAAAGGTATTGTTTCCTTAATGGGGAGGAAACCCTAATTTTATTGCAAGGTTGGTCCCTACCCTCACCCCTATATATAGTTATCACTGACCCATTAAGTGAGGCTAACGATCAAAAGCAAAAAGGAAAGAGGGTAGACTAGACCAACATTGATCGTGTTGTACGAGGAGCATACAAGAAGACATTGAGGAGTTCTTATTCTTCAGTCATGGATTCAGGTATGCATAAAACTTGTTTTTGTAGTGTTTGTCGTGCATGCTTATCGATCTTCATGAATCGTTCCGTATTTATTTTCTTTCAATGGTATCAGAGCCTCGTTCATGAAAAATCGATCGGCTATACCACCAGTAATAAAAATCAATTTCTTCTCCTCGAGTCGTTTTGTTTTGAAGAAACGAGAAAAATAATATATTATATATTATTACTAAAGGACAGAACTGGTAAAGTTAAATTTATAAAAAAAATCCCTTGATTTATCTTTTGGAAAACCGTACGGTTTGGTTTTTAAAAAAAAAAAAAGTGACAAAAAAGGGTGAGTACGTTTATGGTTGTTTAGTAAAAAAAAAAGTACGGTTCAACTTATTATTATGGTTTAAAGAATTGAACCAAGTGATTTTACTTCATTACCCTTAAGCTTTTAATTCACAATAATTGGGTTTTATTGGACTTGGGCTGGATCCATATGGTTTGACTTAGTTTTATATTTTATATTTAGAAACTTAATGGGCCAAGCCCATGTCCAGATTTGTTTAAGTGTAATGGGTTTAAAAACTCATAGGCATTATCTCAAATGGGATGGATTGAACCAACACAATTCAAACCGGCTAAATCAAACCCAATCTAGTGAATCAGTCAATAGGTGAACCAAATTAGATTAGAAATCAAGTTAACACAAACGGATTCGTGATACGGAAGCTATCTCCAAAAGAGAGTATTGTATTACTTTGGGACAAGGAAAGTATTATGTCAAGTTGACTAAAACAAAAAAAGGGAAGGGAGGCTTTAAGAAATTGTTGTTTTGTGATGACTTCATAAGAGGTAAGATTGTAAGGACAAAGCCTTGTCACCAATTTAACTAGAGTACAACGGTAAGAGTTGTATTAATAGATACATTTTTTGAAAAAAAAAAAAGGAGTTTGGTTGTGGGTGACGATAGACCCAGACTTGGTTTTATCAATTCCTTTTTTTTTAATCATTTAAAGTAATGGGTTGGGGCCTTATTTATTTCATAAAAAAAAAAAAGGTTTATTGTTTCATTTAAACTGTTATGGGCTTAGACCCATGGGCATGATCTATTAGTATATATATATATATATATATATCAAATGGGATTTGTAAAGTGGGCTCTCTTACGTTTTAAAATCTCATTCCGTTTAAATTTATGGTTCATACTAAAGTCTTTAAACAGTCATCATTAAGGTATTGTCTTGATTCGAACCAGTTTTGATCCGATTCAAAATGAAATGGTTTATTGACTCTTATGATAAGTATTTATTGTGCCACTTGAGAGGACGGAATATTGTCACACCTGAGATTACAAAATCTATAATCCCGTTATATTTTGTAGGATAAAATTTTGTCATACTACAGTTGATAGATAAATCTAATATTGTCTATGTATTGATTTATTTATATGGCATAAATTTGTTGTTTTGTGATTTTCTTGAATCAACCCCGGTTATTTTGATGGG
>NW_024869395.1:0-21421 GCF_013358625.1 Macadamia integrifolia | reverse complement strand
TTTGTGTAAATATCATGCCTTCGGGCCCAAATGTATATAATTATTGTATCACTATCCGGGTATCAAGTATTATGGGATTATTCACAAGTAAAACTTAGTCTTCCGCTGATCTGATGAGTTTATATTAGTTGTGTGTATGCTGTGGTGGAATACAGTATCTGATGATCCTGGCAGGTTTGGGTTAACCAGTGTTAACTCGGTCACTGGCCCGGTTCAGTGTGAACGGGGTGTGACAGACTTGCACCAAGTGGAAATGAAAGGAGAAGCTAATGAAAAAGAGTAACCCACAAATAGAGAAAAAGAAGAAGATATGATTTAGGGGAACTGACAAAGATATTATACATGGAGGTAATAAATAGATGAGAGGGAGAAAGAACAACACAAGAGAGAGAGAACCTTGTGATTAGAAAACAAGCACCACAAGACCCTACAATATTCTCATTCTTTGTAAGAAACTGGTTGTTGGGTGTATTCTCAATGAAATGATAATGCAAATGAGTGAAATAGATGAAAAAAATGAATGAATATCTATTAGGAAATAAAATATATCACATGGCTATAACCAAATGGGACACATTAACATATGTCTGGAGTCTGGAAGTGTAACAGTATAGGGAAAATAAATTCATTGAAATCCAACAACAAATGAACCTAATTTGATATCCAACAACAAAATACACGGGGATAGCATAAAATGAAGGAAAACCTCAAGTCTTTGCAGGCAAATACAACTATTTTTTCACCCCCAATAAAGGAACCTTATTATGATATCCAACAACAAAATGATCATGCAATAGGTATAATCCTTAAATCCAGATTGAACCAAGGAACTAGAATGAAGAAAAATTTCACAGAAAATATGAAATGTATCAATCCAAATACACAAACCAGATGTCAGAGATACGAGCACACAACCAATCAAACCACAATGAAGAGATCATAGTGAACCGAGGACATGTACCTGATTCTCAGGTGAAGAAGTCGACAGATGTGGGCGAAGGAGTGTCTCTGTGCTGTGTGCCGAAAAAAAAAATTCAGTGAACTGTGCTCTGTTTGCTGGTGATTTCTCCCTTTCCCTCCTCACTTTGGTCTCTCTCTCTCTCTCTCTCTCTCTCTCTCTCTCTTTGAATCTTCCTTTTAGGGTTTTCTCATCAGAGTTCAAGAAGAAGAAATCCGATTGGAATAGATGGAAAATAACCTAAATATGCAGCCAAATGAAGCACAAAGCTTAATAAAAAAATTCCAATAGACTTGACCTGCTCTGCGATTTGGGGACATTACCTATGTCTTCCCTCTATGATCTATTTCACAGGCTAAAGAGGAAAATGTATGTATTCATGATCTGCGATTAGAGAATAAGAAGAAAGAGAATAGGTTTAGAAGACAAGAAGAAGAAATCTGAGAGGTTTTAAAGTTTGATTTTATGGTTAAGAACAAATTTCAGTTACAAAATATGAAGCTCTAAACTCATAATCGATATCGAATGCTGGAATCTGGAATCCCTCGTAGATGGTCAAAAAAACCCCCAAAAAATTGGCCCTTCACCTGCTTTGTGCTCTGTAATTACAGTAGAAGAGGACGAAAGAGAAGATGTTAGAAGAGAAGAAGAAGAAAGAGGTTAGAAGACAAAAAGAAGAAACAACGAAGCGGCTTTACCTGCACTGGCAATTTCACAACTCTATCGTTGGAATCTGGCTCTAAACTCGATCTCTATCGCTAGAATCTGGAATCCGTCATCGATGGTTCAAAAACCCTTTACCTACTCTGCGACTACAGTAGAAGAAGACGAAAGTGAAGAGGTTAGAAGAGAAGAAAGAAGAAAGAGGTTAGAAGAGAAGAAGAAGGAGAACGAAGAGGTACCTACACTGGCAAAGAAGAAATCACTTTCATGTTCATCCTCTCTCTGTGCGTTGCTTGTTTTATCGGGAACAAAAGTTCCAAATTCTTTTAATTTGAAACGAAACACCCTCGACGGAACGACTCTTGGGTGTTTCGTCAAATCCACCATTTTCGTTTTTTTCCAATTTTTTGTTCTAAAAAAACTGAAACACCACAAACATGAACCAAACACAAGATTCTGTTTTTTTGCTCTAATAGAACGAAAAAAATGGAAAAAACGTTCTTAAAGAACGATACCAAACGGTACCTAAGAAGAAGGCCTCCATCTTTATGATGACTGTATTGATGGGTGACAAGTGATGACATAATGAATCAAGTGTTATATATATATATAATATACCTAAACCAAAAAAAAAAAAAAAGAAGAGGAAACTTCCCTTTTTAACATAGTAGGAAAAGAAATATATTTATATTTTTCTTTGTCTTTATCAATGAAAGTGGCAAATACAAGTGTGGTTAATTATTATGTTTCATTTACAAAATTGTCCCTGAGATATTTGTGTGTGGTGAGTGGGTAATAGTCGTTCTTCGGTTCTGAATTTTTTTTTCTTATTATTATTGTTGGATGAGACCTATGATTCTGAATTGGTTTAATATGGGGTTGATAATAATTATGATCCTTTTATACATTGCGATCATCTAATACAAGAAAAAAATGGTTGAAACAAAGGAAATTGTATCTCAAGATGGTTTCACAACGAGGATCCCATTCACATCTCTACTTCTATCCCACTGCTCTAATCAAATTAGCTGTAATATTTTACGACATATGCTTGTTATGGTTAAGTAATTTCTATTGATGTGCTTAGACACCTAGGCTCATGATGTTTTGGCACTTTGTAAAATGCTATGTTGATTGTCTAATTTCCCAATTTAATGTCAATGCTTTAACCATATCTGACATTATGGTTATGAACCCATTAATTTGTCTCTGATTTTCTTCTATTTAGAAAAAAAAGAAAAAATGGAGTTGGTGAAAACAATTATAATGGGTTAGTTCTTGGATTTTATTTTAATTTTTTTTTTAAATCACTTGACATCAGTTTTTTTTTCTCCAATGTTGTGGATTATACTAACTATGATGACAAGAAATAGGTAATAAATTTGATTAACTGTATGATTATTTATTGATCAGAATTGTTGATCTCTGAGATATCTTATGATAATGGTTCATGGATTCATATTGTATTTTTGTATTTTTTTTTTTTTTTTTATCGTTGTGAGGATACAATTAGTACAATGATAGAATGTTGCATTTCTCTATAATTTTGGTTTAGAAGGTATTTTGACACTATTAATATTTCAAATTTTGGAATCCAATTGGTCCATATTATTTAATGCTTTGCCTTCAATGCTAAATGTTAGTAGGCAATCGTTTGAGATTCATTTTCTAACATTGGTCTAAAAAAAGGAACAACTCAATTCATTGATGGTTGTCCATTATACTTGATCAAGAAGGTTGCTTCTATGGTGCAGCAGAAATATGTTAAGTTATCCAATCCAATAATACAAATTTTATGTAGTAGTAGCTTTGGTAGTTTGGTGTGAGGATGAACCGGCTGAATTTTTTTATTTTATTTTATTAAGTACTCATCCTTCTATAGTTCTATTGCTATGTATGATTAGTGTTGCATGTGTTTTGGATATAAAGATTTATATGAAAAGGATCTCATATTGCGAATTGATGCAAAATCGAGTCAGGTTAAATCCGACATTACTTAGATGGGTCAACCTTGACCTAACAAGTGGTCATCTGGGTCAGGTCTTGTACGACCCTTTAGCCCAATTAATAGTTTGAATTGACCATTGACTATTGACTTTGGTCTCATTTATTATTGTTTTGTTTGACTTAGGACTCAAACGGTTGGCTTGGAGATCTGACTTAATTGAATGTTGACTCGAACATTGACTGGTTTGATCTTTTTTTTTTGTTAGGATTAAACCATTATGGTCTGGTTCAAATATGAACTGGTTCTAGTTCTAATATAATGGACTTTGTTAAAATAAGTGAACGAGTTTACATTAAAATTTATTTTCTCGTGTTAAGTGGGTTTTGGTTAAACTTACCGAAAATATGTTACTTTAATTAATCATTTTGGGCTTAAGAGGCTTAAGCCCATATCATTTCTAATGGTTTCTCTTTTCCTGGTTTTAATTTTAATTAGGTTTATTGACTCATTCATGTTTAATCATTGGCTAGCCCATCGAAAATTCCATTGAGTCCAATAAGCCCATGTTTATGTTTGGTCAACCACTAGATTGCAATTGCACTACTTTATTATGATGTTTTATGTTACCCTAGCAATATAAGGGAAATGTGGGGTTTATATATTTTTATACATTATTCATCTGCATCATTGATCGAATGATGCTTTATAAAGTATTATGATCTATTGATTCTTTACCAAGTATATTGATCAATTTTTACAAAATTGAAGTGTATCGACACAATATATCGATTATAATTAGCACTTGGGAATTATAGTTATAAAATATAGGTCACATATTAAAAGAAAAAGAGGTTCCATAGTTTTTTGACTGACCACCAAAATTATGTAGTGGCTCTTGGACAAATAACATGCATTTGTTCCTATAATGATATTTATCTGTGACTCTTGAGTGATGTAATCATAACAGTCCATCATGTGAACCTCACCAAGTTGAATTTAGTTACTGGTTTTGTAACAATCCAAGAATACGATAAGTACTAGGGGGTTTGAGAGATTGGTGAGGGTGTGTAAACTTTAATCCCACATCGCCTAGGGAGAGATTACTTGGCTAGTTAATAACCTCTAGCCTCCTTAACATAGCACAACGCGTTTTAAAGCCTTGAGGCCCATAAGTCAAAGAGAACAATATTATGCAAGGTTAATGGGGCCGGGGTGTTATAGGTTTGGTCTATTCATCATGGGTTTTTCGATTATACAATCTTATGACTTTTATAATTAAATGAGCTTTAATGAAAATTCTTTATGGGTAGAGTTGACATCTTAAATATTAATAATAAAGTTAATACATATATTCACAATATTTGAGATGTTATGATACAAGATCATCCTATGTTGCTTGGACATGTTAATGGTTTATTAATTATTTTCATCATAGTTTCAATGAAATCCAATTTTGGAGTCTAATAATTGGATAGACCATAAACAGTTTATGCAAATAGAATCATAAATCATTTTGATTTTGATTTATTGAAATAACTTTTGAAATATGTTTATGCTGTTGACTATTTTGACCCCATTTATTCAAGCTAACAGTTAGATCTTGTTCTAATATGAACTGATGTTGACTCTTATAAGTGATACTTTTATTGGGTCATCTAATCACCACTCTCTTATATTAGTAGGAGAATAAATTATTATCTTATTGAGGATGATAGATACATTATACAAGTTTTATCATGCACATAATACTAATTGAGTTCATGAATTTTAAGCCAACTTGGGGTATTTCGATGTTTTCTTCGATATTATGTTTATCATCCGTAACATTCGATTTCGTCATGAGGCACTTAGTTATGAGTGTTGACACCTCATTATGATTCCAAATGTTACAAGTGCATTATTTGAAGTAATATTTATTTGAACTTATATATCCTATATGTACTTATGTTAAAGTGCAATTTATTGAAAATTCATTGAAATAAAATGAATATATCGTATTTAAATGATTTAAATAAGCTCATTAAAGTTTTAGTAATTTTTTTTTTGTATAAAACCTAATAAGCTATTTAAATTTAATATGGACCTAAGCCCATATTACTTTATTTGTTAATATGTTATTGTTGTTTTGGTTCATGTGCCCTTTTAGCCAATAAATTATTTACTTAAAAAAATTATAGGGTTTTATTGTGATTGGCTTCAAAGTATATTTACTTGACATTAAATTCATTTGGGTTTAAAGGCCATACTTATTATAGATTTTGTATCTAATATATCATGGATATGACAACATATTTTATGTTCTTTTTCTATCATGAATAAATGTTATGAATTACTATATTTAGCATGTTGTCATTATTGAAAATTACCATATTTAGAATTCTTCTATTTATGGTAATGGCTAGAAGTACAAAACTTTCATACGAAGAATGTACACACTTTGATGATTGCTAAATTGTGGTGTTTCCATATTAACTGTTAGGGTTTACAGTGGGTTGCTTTTGTGGGCTTAGGATGAATTTTTTTTTATATATACTAAAATAACTCATCTTATTATTTACACTCAAATCTAAACTCATGAGCATTTGGTAACAACCTAAATCTATAGGTTTTCATAATTTCAATGATTACGCTTCCATTTAGTGGACTAATTACTGAGATTGTGAAATCCTTATTAACTATTCAGAATGGGTTGCAGTCAAGGAGACCATATGGCGAATGATGTGCTCTTGCCACCATAGGTGAGTCTTCATTTGGTCGGTTTCGCTTGATAGTGTGAGGGTGATATTTTGGGCTTCACAACTTTGGAGGTTCTTAGCTTGCCACCAAATGTGACAGAATTTTCAGAGTAGTGTTGTTTCGAGCATCTCGCCTTGCATGTGAAAGATTTCACTATGTGTTGGACGATTTTGCCACCATAAGTGTGACCCCAATGACATCGGATCTTTCCCTAGTTGTGTTTTCCTACAGTTATTAAAAATAATAATAGAATAAATATGATTAATAGCCCAATCAGTCAAGTTTAATTATATTATTGGGATATTAATATACCTTATATTCTTACATATTGTATATTTTGGTAAATATCTATGATTATATTTGCCAGCTTTAACTTTCCAGCTATTTTCTGTTAAAATTTTGAATGATTCCAATTGTGAGGAATGGAACTAATCCTTTAATAATGAATTTTAATTTTGGATATTATAATAATGAACTTTAATTTTGGATTGATGTGCCTCTTAAGCCGGTGGTTGTTAATTTTGTTCAAACTAAGGTTCTTTATGAAAATGAGAGAAATCAAATAGGTTTATCTAAAGATCAGTGGGAGTAAATTCATGAATCTTAAATTTTTATAGAACTATATTACCATAGATAAAATAATTATTTATCCACTAGTTGAGGGATTGATTTCAAAAGTCTTCCAAGAGCATGTCACTGATAATGGACTTATTAGTTCTTTTGATGCATTTTATTAGTGGGAGCTTTGCTCATATATTCAGTTGCATCCGACTTTCAATTTTTTTCAATTTTTTTTTTGTATTTATAATGCATTATTATTGTTCTCAAGAATATACATGCATCTTTATTATGGACAATTTGCTTATGTGCATATACTTATTTATTTTCCTCCTTCAAAATATTAAAGCTATAAGTGGTGTATTTACCTCATTCGGTATTCGAGGTTCCAGTCAATATATCACATTTAGTCGCTAGTAAAGCCTCGATTGATTGAGGTCTAGTGAGAGTGTTTTGGGACATGCAGACCCAGTCCCAATGAGTTTCTTCGATTGAAGCTTGAGTGCTTGGGAGACACTTGTAATTAATGAGACCTTCAGTATTTGTCTCATTGGGCTCATCTGGTTTCGAGCCTGGATCAATTTAGAAATAGGCATGATGATCACTGTTGCATATTATTTTTATACCACATTTTCAAACTGTTCATCCCAAGTCGGTGAGGTTATGAGCACTTTGACGTGTTTTGTCTCATATCGCTTTAGACGTGATAATCAATACGGTTGGGTGTTTATAATTTTCATTCGGACCAAGACATTTGATTTAAGGTACACTCCATTCAACACTGTTTTTGTTTGTGGCCACATTCAGTTTGTCTAAATTGGAGAATCATTTTAAATAAAAATTTTAAAAAATCTAAGACTTGTGACATATGCTGCCCAAGTGGAAGATTGTAAGATTTCCAATTAGATGGGTTAACATAGTCTAAGGTTTGTTTTCAAAAACCGGTTTAGTGGTGTTGACTACAGATGGAGTAAGCAGAAAGAATCCAATAATAGTAAGTGTTCTCTATGGAGATATTGGATTTTATTACCACACCTTAATGGTATGAAATACATATTACTATGTGTGGACCTAAGGTATTGTTTCCTTAATGGGAAGGAAGCCCTAATTTCATTGCAGGGTTGGTCCCTACCTTCACCCCTATAAATATTTATCACTGGTCCATTAAGTGAATGACTAGAGAAACCTAAAGGGAGAAGGAAAATAAGATAGACTAAACCAACAACGGCGTTCTTGTTGCAACAAGGGATTATTTTGCTATAACCATGAATTCAGGTACACCATTCTTGTTTCTATAGTAATTATATTGCATGATTATTTGATCTCCATGTGATGTATTGCAAGTATATTTTTTATCACTTTCTCCTAACCATATCATTTGTGGGCATTCTACCATGAGCCAATCACCATCCAAAAGTAGAGTATCGTGGGAGCAGACCCTTACACAAAATCATCGAACTCAACGGGATTGTAAGATTCTTCTTTCTAATCTCTTCCCAAGCCGAAACTATACTAAAACTCCCTGAAGGAGTTAAGCACCAAGAGCATCGATCCTCCATTGGAAAACTGGGGATTTTTATATCCTTTACTGCTTGGAATATCTTGTTTAGGAGATCTGATCTTACATCCAGGATCATCCAGCCCCCTCTCATAATGAAGTCACCTACCTTAGCCGTGGCATTCTAAAGGGTTGAGTCATCCAGGTTTGCCTCTTCAACCATGGATTTTGGATCCCACCATTTCTCCTTCTAAAAGCTCACAGAATTGTCATTCCCAATAATCCATTTCTCTTGGGATGAGACAAAATCCCACATCTTTCATAACTTATTTTGCCATGGTAAATTTGAATTGAATTGAAATTTGACAAATAATCTTTCAACCCCACTTGAAAAGTCCTAGCTGTGAAAATTAATGGATGACAAGCTATATTAATATTGAGCAAGCACTAAAGACTGTAAACTAGTGTTTGTGGTTCACAATAGATCCATAATAGCCATCGACACTCACCATGAACACGTTTGGCTAATAATCTCTACACAATTCAAGGATGTCAATATGGCTATGTTGGCAAAACTTGCATGGCACATACAAAATGATAGTTCAATGGATGCAGCATTTTTGAGAGGGCAGTTCCTCTCATCGTCAAGCTCTCCCAAAATGTCATATGTATGCTCTTCAATATGACCTGGGATTAGGAAGACTTAGGATTTTTTTGGAGTTGAAAGAGCGGTGGATTGTTGGCAATGGGGCTGATATCTCTTTCTGGTTGGATCGATGGCTGTCTGAGAGGTCAATTATGGAAGACAAAAATTATTCTTCTGATTTTCCAGTCAAAGCGAAGGTGGTGGATTTTATATTAGATGGAAAGTAGGATCTTTCCCCTGTTTTCTCTCCGATGCTTTAGAATATCTGCTCTGCGATTTACAATTTCCCTATTCATTAAGAAAACGGATAGAAGGATCTGGTCTCTCACGCAATCAGGAAGATTTTCAGTCTTCTCAGCTTGGAAAACTATTCGGTCAAAATCTCATACCCTGGCATAACACGGTTTGGATGAAAGGTATTGCCTCTCACGTGTCCACTTTTGGGTGGTGGGTGGTGCATGACAGAATTCCTACAGATGAACAAGGAATGAAGTGTGCAATCCCAATGGCTTCTAGATATTTGTTATGTTGTGCAAATTCAGAGTCTAGGGAGCATATCTTCCTGAACTGCTGATTCTCTGTGATGGTTTCATCGGAGGTTCTTAACCTTTTTTTGGCATTGGCTTGGTTTCCGTTCCATTCAGGAACTGTTCTCTTGGTGGAAAGGAAGCCTATTGTTTATCCATTGAAGCAAATCTGGTCTGCATCTTTGATATATGGCATTTACCATATTAGGATGGAAAGGAACCGCATGAGGTATGATAATAATAGTAGACCATCAAGCTTGATTGTGAGAGCCATTTTCAAGGATTTGCAGGGACTATCCTGTGTATTCCTGATGGTTATAAAGTCTATAAAGTCATTGCTCTCAGCTTCCTTAAACCTGTCTAGAGTGAATCCTAGACCAAAGATCATTAATGAGATATATTGGGTAAGCCCTCTAATTAGGTGTTACAAAATAAATATTGATGGATGTTCCCTAGGCAACCCAGGCTATGCAGGTGCACGAGGGATTATTCGAAATGATCTAGGTTTTGCTGTAAAATGTTTCACTTCTTTTGTTGGAGTCACTACAAACTTTGATGCGGAGTTTGCTGCCTTCTTTGAAGTTCTTCGTGTCGCCAAGCTGCTTAACTTGAGATGGATTGACATAGAATGCAATTCTAAAGTTGTGGTTTGGTATATATATTATGCATGAAGCAATGATCCCATGAAAGTACAAACAACAATGGTTTATGTTTTTTAGTTTCTTAGACGGTATACAATGGAGTATCCACCTTTGCTTCCAAGAGGTTAACATTGTGGCTGATGGTCTAGCCAAACATGCAGTTGCAACCCATATCTCTTCTGATGGGGTGACTCCTAGATTTTCAGTCAATGATATAGAGTGGATGCTATTGGGAAACCAAGGTTTGGGTTTTCTTGAATTTTGGTTAATTTTGGTCTAGATTTCCTCTCTGATGGCACTGCCAAAGGTGGAATTGGACATTGAGTTTGTTTGATCTTACCCGATAGGGCATATTTGCATTCCCTTCATTCTTTATTAATATATTCTTTTGCTGACCTTAAGCAAAAAAATAATCTCTACACAATAGCTTCAATGTAAGTTTGGTTTCAAAATTGTAGAACCCAGCAAAGACCAAGCAACTGGAGAGAAATTACGACGTTTTCAAAGTCTAACAACAACACTACTTATGGGTCTTCCATGTGACCAAACGAATTCAACCCTTATGAAATAAAAATAATTCATACAACTATCTCACCCCTTAAATGCCATCCCATTGAAACCCATCAAACGTGTTTTTATCTAAGAATTGAAGTTATTTATAGGAGAATGAGGTGGATATAGGGGGATATTTACTTTCCAAGGTGTGACTTTTTGGAAGCAAATCTAGCATTCCATTTTCATACTCTTCTTCCAAGGACTGGGGTCGCAAGCACTTTGACTGGTGGCAAACCAGGTCTGATGAGGACCAGTGCAATTGGGTTGGTTGTAGAGATAAGCATGTAGTCCAGAATACTCAAAGTCATACTCTCTGTTCTGATTTACACGCCATCATCCGCACTAATTATATGTTGTCCTGGAACTTATAAACGGTCAATCGGATACTACTAATCGATCTTAGACAGGCCTTAAACGAGCTAATGAGATATTTATCTATATATAAATGGGCTTTAAAATGCCTAGCTAGTGTTCCTACTTCAACATCTCAATTTTAACAAGCTAACTTCCTTCACATAAGTTACAGTAGAGCTTCTGTTTCAAGGGAGGGAAATTTTTTGTCCAACTCCCTTGTGAGGAAGGCACGACCCTCGCAATCCTTCATGTTTAAGATTGATTGACCAATTAACTTTCATTCTATGGCTTCTTAAAGCTTGTAATTCGGAATCTGTACTATATGTTCTTATGAATAAAACTTTGTTTATCACCTTTTCTCCTAAAAAAAAAAATCCTATTTTTCCGAAATGCCCAAATAAAGATACGTATGCTAACTCTGGTGTATTTTTCAAATTTTTGGGCAAAAATGGAACAAATTCTGTATTTCCGTTTTTATTTTTATTTTTTAACAAAATGGGTTAAAAAAACAATTCTCACCCCATTTGAAAAACACCAAAGAAATGACAATTATTTCTTTGGAATAGCACACACAATTTTGACAGACTGACATGAAACAAATCAAAGGGCTTCTCAACCTGATGGGTTCTCACCACCAATACTGTCGTCGCCACTTTCATCACTACCACAATCTCCACCCTTACCACCAGACCACCACGAGTACAGATGGACACAAATCTTCCAACTACAATTTCGGAGGGACAAAGGATGCTATCTTATTCTTTGATCCCGAATGATGTTGCTTGCAATCCGTTAGATAAAGAGATCTACTAAGCAATGCAACCGGTAGGAAATGAATATAGTGGTGCAACTGGTAGGACAGAATCAAATCTCGTCTGGATATAGAGAGGTGCACTAATCTGAATATAATGGTACAAAGAAGAAGGGTCAAGGGAGTGCGAGAAGATTTTTGGCTTCCTCCAATGGTAGGCTGGTGGAAATTAAACTGTGATGGCTCGTCTTTGGGGAATCCAGGGAATGTAGGTGCAGGTGGTGTAGTAAGAGATAGCAATGCTTAGTTGGTCTTATCTTTTAACTCCTTTTTAAGTAAAGCAACAAGCTTCCAAACTGAATTCCATGCTTTGATAGAGGGAATCGATAGAGCGAGAGAGAAGAAGTATGAAGCTTTATGGATTGAATGTGATTCGGTATCAATGGTCATTATGGTGCAAAGGGGGCTGAGCCTATGATTTGTATGGTAGAAGTGGTTTGCTCTCAATTCCTATCTCAAGGATATCAATTGGAAAATCACTCATTGCTACCAGGAAACAATCTGATAGCAGATTTCTGGTGCAGTCGACAGCAAAGAAAGAGATGTCTTCATCAAATATGATGTGGCGTCCAGAGGTGCAACAATTCTTATCAGATGACGCAATGGGCAGGTCGTGGTTTAGATTTTACTAATCTTATGTTTCCCTCCTTTTGCCTAGTTTCCTTATTCTGCTGATGGCAATGCCAAAGGTGGAGGAGGATCCTAGGGTTGTGATTGTATGTCTTTGATTTTGTTTTCTTTTTTATTCTTCCTCCCCTTGTACAGTTTTTCTTTGGCTCTTTAATATACATGATCTTTTAGCCAAAAAAAAAAAAAAAAAAGGGGTAGGAAATGCCTATTAGTGAAAAGCTTTCTCCAGGTGAATGATCGAACGAGATTCGAGGCATATTCATTTTATGTAATTTGATTCTTCAAGGCATATCCATTTTATGTAATTCAATAAAAACAAAAGAAAAATTATTTCTATTAATATTGGCATTCCTTATGTGTTTCTATTTTTTTTTTATTTAAAAAAAAAAAAAAAAAAAAACCAGGTTGACCATAAAACATTTGTTGCTCCAGAATAACTCTCAGAAATCCAAGAAACAGGATCAAATTTTGTTTCTCGAAACCAATATTTTGAAACAAACATTACCCTCTCCCTCTCCCTCTCCCTCTCCCATTATTTGAAATAGGAACCTTACCATCGACCCTCTCCCTCTGTCCCTCCCTCTCTCTCTCACAAACGGAAATTAACAAGGTATCTCCACGGGCAGGCGCACAAAAAGGGTAACAAGGTAAGTAAATTTGTGAAATATTAAATCATAAAATAAACACAGCTAGTGCCATGGATAAGCTTAGATAAAAGGAACCTTGAGTCCATGACTCCCATGTACAAAGACTTCCATTTGGGGTCGTACAGGGAGTACTTATTACTACTAATACTATTACAACTTCATCATCACATGATAATTTTTTTTTTTTGGGTAAAAATCATCACATGATGATACCATAGCTTTTACTTATTTATTATATATCCATGCATCTCTCTAATTATACACTTGAAAAACATAGAAGATGGATCCAAGAGTTATGAAATCTAGCATTGGATGAAGATACTCTTCCAACCAAAAGGGTTGCATGCCCTGGCACTGGACCCAAACCTGGTGTGTGCAACACCACTGCATCCAGCCTGGTTGTAGAGAGCAGCAGTTTGTCCAGTGTAGCTGAAGTCATAGCCTCCCTTCTGATGTATAGCTGAGCATCCACACTTGCTATATCGCTCAGCACGGTTGTTACAACCTGGACCACTCCATACTGTAAATGCACTCCCATTCACCATCTCACTTGCCATTGCTATGAGCATCATCACAGTAATGACTGAGAAGAACAACTTGGTGGAAGCCATGGCTGAGGTTAGCTGATAAGTGCTAATGGTGGGGAGGAGAAGAGTATGTATGAGACTGAAAGACTTAATAGCTTAATGGGTTTTCCTTTTTTTGGCTATTTATAGACAAAGCTCCGCCCCATACGGCCAAAACAGCTGTCTTCCATTCCCTTATGTGGCGCACGGAAGTGAATCCAGACTATTACCACATGCATGTCAGTGATACCCTTAATATTCAGTGGTACCCATACGGCCAAAACAGTGATACCCTTAATATCAGACTATAAACACATGCATGTCAGTGATACCCATACGGTCAAAACAACTGTCTTTCATCACCTTAGGTGGCGCATTGAAGTGAATTCAAACTATAAACACACGCATCGGATGTAATAATCCTCATCCAATCTTGATCGTTGAATCCTCTGTTGTCCACGTGTCGTGTTCTGCAAATAGTAAAACAAGAAAAAATAAGAATGAGAAAAATAGAGGATTTTGATCCATAAACACATGCATGTCAGTTTGGGAATGAAATATTGTTAACTGATATTTCAATTAGTATTTTCATATCACCAATTCATTTGAGATAATTACGTGGATCATACATTTATACAATAATTTTTTAGAAACATTTATATAAATAGGTATTGATGTAATAATAAAAGATGGCATTTCTAAAAATCACAAGATAAATCTATTTTAATTTATGTTTTTTTTTTTTTTTTTCTAAGGTTATACTGAAAGGCCACATGTTAAGCAATCTTAGAACAGAGGTAAGGTCTTATCAAAATCCGAATTCCCAACACGTAGAGTCACGCAACTAACGGTCTTCTTTTTAAAAGTAACACTTCTATAAGTTTGACTTTGACTGTTACTTGTTTCTGAAATTTCATTTTAGTTGCTTGGTAGAAGATAACATACATTAATTGGTGGCAGTGAACCATGGGTGGTTGACCAAAGTCCCACGTAAACCCTATCTTCAAGATCAATGGGATCAAGAGAACCAACCAGATGTGCTATCACCTCTTAATTAGCGTAGTGTACTACCAGAAACTATGACATTAATATAGGAACCTATACATTGATTATGGAATATTCAACCTCAGTTCATCATCCAAACTAGGGTTTTCCTTGTAAAAATCCTTTATTTATTTATTTATTATTATTTTTTAAGTTTAAATAATTTTTTTAAATAGGATTGGAGTCGTCAATTTAAAACCTTATAAGGCATTGGATAGAAAGATTCTTTCAAGTACATAAAAATCAGATTAGGAGAGGGTTTTTTTCACGAGACCAATATAAAAAAGAATCTGTGAATCACATATATTATCCACATGGGATCCACATGTTTAATAGAAAAGAGAGAATATCAATATGAAATCCACATTGTTCATTATGTGAGAGGGTGTATATTAAAATCTGCACTTCTAGTAGCTTATGCTTCTTTTTCCCATAAAGATATCAAAGACTTGAAAAAACCGATGGAAGACATGAAAAAAAAAAAAAAAACCATATGCTATAATATTATGTTGAATGGTTGAACCTAAAATCTGAATTTCTAGAAATATATGGAGATAATAAGAACCCAAATAAAATGATAAAAAACTAATACTCTACAATTCTAGTGGATCATCAATGAGCAAGAAGGTAAATAAGAGACTTTAGAGGTGGAGCCCTTTTCAAGAGGGAGATAGGGATAGATACGACAATGCTAGTGTATCCTACCCCAGCAGCTTAAAAAACCTTTTTCATTAAGTTATAACACAAAGGATAAAACCAGTAAAAAAAATTTTTTTTTCCTCTGCATTAATAAATAAATGGTGAAGAGAGAAGGGGATGAAACAAGAAAGAAAGACAAAAGAAAGAAAGGGAAAAAGAAGAAACAATGACAGTTGTTAAGAGGCAACAAGTCAACAAAAGGATAGACGAGATGTTGTCATGGAGAGATAAATGTAGTTGTTGGAGATAATGGAGGTGAAGTGGAGAGATAAATGGAGTGGTTGGAGATAAATGGCGCCCTGAAGTGAATCCAGACTATAAACACATGCATGTCAGTGATACCCTTATCCAAAGTATGCAGGGAGTCTTTGGTCCCGGGGGGACCCCTCTTCTTTCGCGGGCTGAAATTCTATCTAGACAATTCCATCCCTATTTGCCCTCTGATCCCCCGTGGCGGTCCCATTGCAGGTAGCCATAGCCACCCATCTTGTTGCAGCTTTTCGTCCGTCCAGACTCCGGCCTCACCCGATCTTGGCTGGCCAATTACCACTGATTGGGTGCAAGCGGCGCTCCTTCCTTAGTTCATCTTTGTTGTTTTAGTCGATGAGTTTCAACTAAATTATTTTACCATTGGATACATATGAGATGATATAGATGTCATATAATTATATTTTTGGGAAAAGCTTTTAGGTAAGTGGTAGGCAATTGAGCTCTAGGGTAAGTTTAGGAAAGATCGTTCATTCAACTTTGTTGGGTTATGATGTCTTGTATTCCGTCATATGCAAAAGTAAATTTATTTGTAACGAGAGTTCTTTCTTTATAAACAATATGAAAAATGTGTGAGGACAAACATTGAAATCTTTTTTATTTTTTAATTATTATTATTAAAAAGTTATTCTCCAATGATAATGAAGCAAAATCTCATTATATAGTGGATGTAGGTAATTTTCGGTGGCCTTTTCCTTTGCTTCTCTACTTCCCTTGAAACTCCCTGTAATTGCAATCACCACTTCAATTGCTACAAGCTACTGGAACAGATATAGCAATTGGAGTTGGAGCTTGGGTTGTTCTCTTTCATTCCTGCTATCTCAACTCAATCATTCTTATTCGTTCAGCTGACAGATCAATTGATCTAAGACCGCCCTCTTCATGGTGAAATGGCAAAAACAATGCTGGTCTACGACTAGATAGGAGGTGCAATAGGGGATCCGTTGAGATAAATATCAAATTATGATTTTGGCCTAACCTAAGTAATCATATCGAACCACATAAATCTGTATTCCTTGTGTGATTTTTTATTTTTTACTTTACATTTTCCTGCATCGCTATAAATCTTCCTAACCCCCTCTCCACGTTCTTGAAAAACATAATTATTGTAGTTATAGTATTGTAATAAATGTGGGCTAATGAACCCCTTTGCTGACGTCTCGTGGGTCCCTTGGTAAGTCGATCTCTTTGTGGCTCTTCAATGGTCTTGCCTGGCCTAATGATGCTAGTTTAAATACTCTAGAGGAGAAGAAGAGACCGTTCCTAAAAGTAAATGTAGAGCGTAAACACGTATCTTTGATCCACAATACGTCCATAATAGTAGTCAGACACTCAGCAATGGATTAAGGTACTATTAGGGGTGTCAATTCCTAAACCGAACCGGTAAAACCGGCCGAACCGAACCGATAACAACCCGGACCGAACCGAACCGAAGCCTTATTGGTTCGGTTCGGTTTCGAGTATTGTAACCCCAAAACCAAACCGAACCGCACCGAAAACCGGATGAACCCGAAACCAAACCGAAACCGGCTCAAAACCCGGACCGAAACCGAAACCAAACTGGTAAGAAACCGAAACACTCCAAAATTCATTAAAAAAATCAAAATTTGAATAGTTTTGTATACATTTGTATGGAAAATCGAATCCAAACTAGACCAAAAACCAAAACCAACCCGGTTACAAATCGATTTAAGAAATCGAAGTTCAACAATTCATCATTTGGTTGTTTCCTAATGGCTCCATACCGGTTTAAAAAACCGATCCAAACCGAAATGAACCTAATAAATCCAAACCGGTACCAACTCGAACCCAAACCGCACCGAAGCCGACACCGGACCGAAACTGATAAATCCTTAATGGGTCGGTTTCGGTCACTTCCAAACTCACACCGAAACCGGTGGAACCGGACCGAAACCGCACCAACCCGGACCGTTGACACCCCTAGGTACTATGAACACGTTTCTTCTGAGATAGACTCGATGAGTTTTGGAGGTGGCAATGGATCAGATTGCCACCAACCTTCCTTTCCAAGACTTCTAAGACCCGTTTCTAGACTTTGTATTCACTCGTAGATATCACAGTAATCGCAAGAACCCTGTCTGTCTGGTGTAAAAAATGCCAGAAGTGCTCAATAGAGCAATGTGATATTTTCGCATTTGACTCATTAGTTAGGAGTTTGGGAAGAAAAAACTTTAAAAGACAATGTGACCTCTAGGGTCAGACATGCACATAGGAGGGTGAAACGATTGTCCCCAACCCTATGGAAGGTAAAAATCCTACTATTGTTGATTCTTTCATATGCGCTCTCATTTATGGATGTAGAATCCACACTGCCTTTTAGATCTCTCTCCCGATTTCTTTTATAAGTTAAATTAAGAATGCTACCTTTTAGTGTATTCTACGCCCACACACATGGGGAATCGGAGCTGGGGTATGAGGGTATTTTCATAACCTTGTTTCACTTTCCCATGTGTGTTGACGTAGAATAAACTAGGAGGTATATATAGCATTCTATTTATAGTGGTATCTATTTGACGAATTGCACGCCAAAAAAAAGAAAAAGAAAATTATAAGATACACAAGTTGAAAATAAAGAAAATCAGGAATGACACTCTTTTCTATAGCCAGGGGCGAGGTGAAACAAGAGGACTTTCAAATGGGAGGCACGTAATAGCAGAGAATCCATATGGCACCCCTTGGGAGTTGAGGCACTGTAGCAGAATTTGGTAAAAACAATCTGTGTGCGGCTCATCTTCTCGTCAAAATGCCCTACCATCACCAGGATCAACCAGAGTTATCAATTCGGCCGAACCGAATTTTTCCGAATTTTATGAAAATTTTGGATCGAATCCGAATTAAAAATAAAATTCTTTAAAATTCGCAACTTTTTCAAAACTGAATATAAATCGCGAATAATTCGGACCGAATCCGAATTAAACCGAATTATTCGGTTTATTTAAACATTATTTAAAAAAAAAAAAAACCAAAAAAAAAAACCCAATAAGATTTTTTGACCGAATCCTTCAATTAATCATCCGAATTATTCCGAATAATTCTCCGTCCGAATAATTCCCGAATCCGAATTTGTTAACTATGGGATCAACTACTCTATGCAGAATTGTGAATAGGGACAAAGGGTAAAAAACTGAAGCTAAAAAAATAAAGAGAAAATTACATCTCCCTCTCCTGTAGTTTATCAAAATTACACGTGGATCCAAGGGTTTGAACGAATTACGTATCCCTTCCCTGAATTTCCTAAGATTATTACAATTAGGTGCAATCTGTTAGTTCCTATTAAATTGGAACTATTAGTTGATGATGTCAACTAATAACATAACATTTAATGTCCAAAATACCATTCCTATGGTGAGATTCCCTCTATATCCTTACTATGATTTTTGGTTTTGTGGTGCTCTCTGTCGTACCCACGTAGGAATCTTCTGGTGATAGGTGGTTTAGAGGTGGAAAGGATACCCTGGAAACTTGAATGTCGTTGATCTCAGCAAGTGTAAGAGCGTTATGGAGGGTTTTTGTGGCCTGAAGGAGCTTGGCAATGAGGTATTTGTCACATGTTGCCATGATTTCGTTTCCAACGATGATGCGGTTGATGAGGGTTTGTGGGTCAAAAGGGCAATGTTGGCGGTGAACCAGGAATGGGCAATGGCAAGATTAGTGAGATAAGGGATGTCGTCATTGCCGACGGTGACTGTGACAGCGACCCCGATTTTGGCGAAAGCACGGAGGAAATCGGGGTTAGCGTTGAAGAGCTTGACCCTATCAATGATAGTTTTCTGTTTGAGGAACTTGGCTGGGAGGACAAAGGTGAAGAGGAGGAGAAGCTCACAGGGCTTCAACATGGTTTAGTTGCAGTGGGGACTGGAAGAAACAGAGGAAGCGTCTGAGGTTATTAATGGCGAAGTGAAGCGAACCAAAGAGTTGAAAGGGTCTTCAAAATTTCTCTTTTGTTGAGGTGTTTGTTCGTGTATTTCCTTTGATATCTGGGAATTAAACGGGGATTTAGGTTGCTTGGGTGGATTTTTTATTCAATTTGGGTATCTTTTCGATCTATAAAATTCAGGTTTTGGGGTAAATTCTGTTGATCTTCTCCTGATTGTGTGGATCGAAATCTGAATTTGAGGGTTATTTTAAGATAATTTGCAGACTTTTGAACCAAAAACAGAGGAGTAGGATTTGTTTTCGCATGTGAATAGAATGCCTGCAACGGATTACCAAGGTTCATCAGCGCCTTTCATCTCGATAGGTCGTTCGATATTGAGCATCAGGGTGATCAAGTTGATTCATATGATAGAAAATAAATGCGAAACGATTCATGAAGATCGATAAGCATGCACGACAAATATTACAAAACAAGTTTTAGGCATACCTGAATCCATGGTTGAAGAATAAGAACTCCTCAATATCTTATTGTATGCTCCTCGTACAACACGATCAATGTTGGTATGGTCTACCCTCTTTCCCTTTTTGCTTTTGGTCGTTAGCTTCACTTAATGGGTCAGTGATAACTATATATAGGGGTGAGGGTAGGGACCAACCCTGTAATAAAATTAGGGTTTCTTCCCCATTAAGGAAATAATACCTTAGGTCCACACATAGTAATAAATATTTCATACCATTAAGGTGTGCTAATAGAATCCAATATCTCCATAGAGATCACTTACCAATAATATTGGATTCTTTCTGCTTACTCCATCTTTAGTCAACACCACTAAACCAGTTTTGGAAACAAATCTTTGACTATGTTAGCCCACCTAATAGGAAATCTTACAATCTCCCACTTGGGCAGCATATGTCACAAGTTTTAGATTTTAAAATTTATTTAAAACGACTCTCCGATTTAGATAAACTGAATGTGGCCACAAACAAAACAGTGTCGAATGGAGTGCACCTTAAACCAAATGCCTTGGTCCGAATGAGAATTACAAACACCCAACCGTATTGATCATCACATCTAAAGCGATATGAGACCACACACGTCAAAGTGCTCATAACATCACCGACTTGGGCTGAGCTGTATGAAAGTGTGGTATGAAAATAACATGATATAATGATCATCATGTCTATTTCCAAATTGGTCCTGGCTCGAAAACCAAATGAGCTCTATAAGACAAATACCGAAGGTCTCATTAACTACAAGCGTATCCCAAACGCTCAAGCTTCAATTAATGAAGCTCATTGGGACTGGGTCCAGATGTCCACAACACTAGCACTGGACCTCAATCAAACAAGGCTTTGCTAGCGACTGGATGTGTGTGTATTGACTGGAACCTCAGATACTGAATGAGGTAAATACATCACATATAACCTCAATTTTCTGTATGAGGTAAATAAATAAGTGTATACACATAAACAAATGGCCATATAATGCATATATATTCTTGAGAACAATAATGATGTTTCATAAATATAATAATGCTGAACTCATATGCAACTGGATATATGAGCAAAGCTCCCACTAATAAAATACATCAAAAGAACTAACAAGTCCCATATTAGTGATATGCTCTTGAAAGACTTTTGGAGTCAAGCCCTTAGTAAGATGATCTGCAATCATGTTTTCTGTAGCAATCTGTTCCATTGTAATCTGTGACTCTTGAACTTTCTCTCTGACAAAAAATTACTTAATGTCAATGTGTTTAGAGTCTGAAGTACTTT
>NW_024869394.1:12632-21437 GCF_013358625.1 Macadamia integrifolia | reverse complement strand
AATTTTGGGTAATGCCTTTGTCATCATATCTGCACTATTTTTGTCAGTATGGATTTTCTCGAGTTCCATAAACTTCTGCTCCAGAACATTCCTAATCCAGTGCTTCCACAGCAGCAATATACTCAACTTCTGTAATTGATAATGCCACACACTTTCGCAACTTGGACTGCCATGACACTGCTCCCTAACCTGAAGTTGAACCTCTGAGATACCTTGGCAAGAAATCTGCTTAACTCCAACTCATGTGAATGTACTGGTGGCTCATTGAGGGGGCTACTCCCTCTATATCATCACCTGTATTATCTGTAGGAACATCTCTGTAACCAAACTTATCATTTACATATCCCAAGAAAATACACTGCATGCACAAATGCCCAATATTTCTCAAATTGACCATTGTACTCACCACCATTATATGTACGAATGCATTTGAGAGATTTCCCTGTTTCTCTTTCAACCATAGCATGAAAATTTTTAAGACGAAGTTCTGATACATGTCTCACATCTTTGAGAATCAATTTACAGCCAACATTTGTCTCAACACTTATGTCACCTATCCCCATAATTTTTGAAGTACTCTCAGCTGGTCTCCTCTTGACTTGTGAGGAAGACCCAACAAATATAAAATCACAAATGGCTTAAAAACCTAATTAGGAAAGTCCCAAATAGGAAGACCCTCCAATAGTTTCTAGCTTGACGAAGATCCAATAAGTTTAAGACTTCTTTTTTATTTTTGAGGTAGAAGATAAGATTTTAGAGTAATCTATGGCAGAAGGCTTGGAGGTACTATAAAACTATTAAGAAGCAAAGGATCCCTTTGCTACTCATTAAGTTAGAACTCCAAAATTTAGGGCAGGATCTCTTTCCCCTCCAATCTCTGAGTTTGTTGTAATTGAGCCATGGGATTGATTCAGAATCTGCTGAACTTAGTGATTCCCCCAATCACTGTAGTTTTTATTTTTCTCATTCTACCTTTTCTCTCCTTTTTCAAGTTCATCCATTTTATTCTCAGACATCTCTTCCCTGAGAAAATGAGGGGAAAAGTTGTTCTCATCACTGGTGGTGCTTCAGGTATTGGAGAGGTTAGTTTCAATTTTTGTTCCTTTTAAATAAGTTATGATTACAGATATATGAATCCTGAAGAAGAGAAATGGTTACAGATATAGTTTCAATTTCTATTGTATTGATTTGCAGCATCTGGCTTATGAATATGCAAAGAAAGGAGCATATCTAGTCCTTGTTGACAAAAGAGAGGAGAGACTTGGGAAAGTTGCAGAGAAGGCTGGTCAACTTGGTTCCCCTGATGTGTTAGTTGTTGCTGCAGATGTGTCACTTGTTGATCAATGCAAACGATTCATTGATGAAGCTGTGAATCATTTTGGCCGATGTAAGTATTGATTAAAACTCATCCTTAAAAGCTAGCCATTAAACAGAGGGTGCCCAAGTCCTTATTAAATGTTTTGATTTCCAGTGGATCATCTAGTATGCAATGCTGGGATTGGTAGCTCTTGTACATTCCAAGATATGCCTGATGTTACAAAATTTTTACCTGTGATGGTAAAATCTTATCACTCTTTTGTTTGAGGTTCTTTCCTCAAGCCAAGTGGGAAGCTTTTGTATTCTCTAATGAACACTTTTGATTGTGTGTAGAATGTAAACTTCTGGGGATCAATCTATCCTACTTATTTTGCAATTCCTCACCTCAAAAAGTACAAAGGCAAGATCATTGTGAATGCATCAGTAGCTGGGTGGATGATTACACCAAGGGCAAATGTATATGGAGTAAGAAAAAGGCATCAACTTATCCTTTGTTTTTCTTACACTTCTTTCTCTTTTAATTAAAAACCCATTTTCCATTGCTATCTTTCAGGCAAGCAAAGCTGCATTAATAAATTTCTATGACAATCTGAGAATCGAAGTAGCCCCGGAGATTTCGATAGTGGTAGTTAGTCCTGGTTTTATAGACTCAGAGCTTACCCGAGGGAAACACCTAACCAAGAAAGGGGAAGTTGAAGTTGATGAAAAACTAATAAAGGTAAGACACACTTAAATTAGCTAAGAGTCCTCTTTTTTCTTTTTTTTTTGGTCTTTTTTCTTGGGATTCATATCAATTTTGTCAAATGGGTATTGATGAATAGGCGGCTGGAGGAGTTGGAATTCCAATTGAGAGTACTGGGGACTGTGCAAAGGCTATTGTGACTGGGGTGTGCCGCGGAGACAAATACATCACAGTGCCATGGTTGTATAGCATGTTTTACCTCCTAAGGATCTTCTGCCCTGAGTTGGTTGAATGGATTTCCGGCTCGCTGTACCGTACCATGACTAGAGACTAGAGACTAGAGACTTGATGAAACTATGAGATATTAGATGCCAATGGACAGGTGAAGATTCCTTATATAGAATTTATAGGTGAAAAGACATCCTCGTTGTATTTAAGGATGTTGTTAAAGATGTTGAGATGTTCAGAGTTAATAGAGTTGTCTTATATCGATTATCTTAGACTTTGGATGTGCCTTTATATGTTATTGGACTATGTCTAATTAATAATTTAAGTTTTGGGTTAGTTCCCCCTTCTCAAGGTGTATTTTGTAGATTTACTTTACTTAACAATGTAAGTGCATTGGCGAATAAACTGGTTATCTCCTTTGTATTTTATTATTGTATTTTTTATTTTTAGTGAGACATTATTGTCACTAGCTTCACCCATAACTTCCCACACAATAACTTTTCCCACTATAATTGTTAACCTCACACCACAATGTCATAGATTGCATTAGGGGTAAAAGTTTGGCCCTGACAATCCGAACCTGTCTTGGCTCGCCTTGAGCCCGAACAGGGTTTGGACCAAGTCTTTTGACCCTGAGTTCTGGTTATGGTTGAAAAACCCCAACCCTGGGTTAGGGTTGAGGCCTCAACCTGGCCCAACTTGACCCAGCCCGGCTCGAAATTTAATCTTGCATCTTTATAATAGAAATTAGGGCTCTAATAGGTATTTTATTTTTTTATAATTTTTTAATATATGAGACATGAATGGAAAAAACATGTCAATCAAGGTTAACCCAACCATTATAGAAGTCAAGGTCAACCCAACCCAGGTCAACTTGACCCAACCGATGAGATCACTAATTATGGGAGAGGGTGTGACGTTGCAATCAAGCCCCCACAACTCAAAATATCCATTAAAAAATCATAGTAATAACCTCCCTTCAATGCCTAAGTTTTCTTCATCAAACCATCTTCCACGAATTGATAAGTTAAAAGGTTACTCTGTGATACATTTACAGCTTCTTGCATTGCACGATTTAATAAACAATTTACTATTTATTTACACAAGAGAATCTTTATGGTATATACTGAAATAATATATCCCACCACAAACAACTACTCACTAACTCAAGGATAGAATACACTTTTGGATGGTTTAGGCTTTCTTTGATATTAATTTTATTTTTGTTTTTCTGACATAAATACGTGCTTGCAAGTCATTGGTAGCGTTATTTGTGGTTGTTTAAATAAATCAAAATAATACAATCACACCATTACACAAGGTTGATTAAAAAGAGAGAGAGAGAGAGAGAGAGAGAGAGAGAGAGAGAGATGGGTTTTGCTAAAATCATTTGAATCTTCGTGGAGGAGCATCAACAGATCTGATATTAATGCATCTCATGCATCATCACTGTGAAAAAAAAAAAATTTATCCTTCAGAGGGTTTATTGGCCCTCTCCTCAATTCTCGGTGGTGATGTTGGAAGAGAACTTTTTGGCAACCAAGAAGTGATATTAAATAAAAAGAAATGCGGAAAAGTTCTTGAAGTAGGAAGGTGAATTGCCTTCCCACAACCCCACATAATGAATCATGAGATAAAATAAGGGTATGTTACGTTATGGAAAAAAGTGCTCACCATTGGAAGCAGTGAAGCACACCACCTAGACCGAGCAAGTCAGAGGCACAACTGGCCTCAGTTCAAGCCCAGTCAATTGGCTTAGTCATGACCGAGCTATATCCCCAGTCGACAACTGCTATCTAGGTCTGATACAAGTCGACCGACTCACTCTCATAATTGGACCAGTTACCGAGCGATTGGTCTACACCCATATATGAAGAATGGCATGCATGGACAGCCACGCCATATCCAAACTGCAACTAGAGGCTTAGCTGCACCTTGAGCCTAGCAACAAGCCACCTGGTGCTTGGGATAAGTAGGTAGGCAACTGAACCGCCAAATTCATATCGCTTGGCATTTGCTAGGTTTTGGGTTGTTGCCGGGTCCGAGTCATCATGAAAGGTTTAAATTCTCCTCCACTGTAAAGCACGAACCTCAATCATTCAATGTTTGTCATCATTGTTGGGGCGGGTGGTAAAATTGGATGTTTACAATGACCTAGAGGCTTCGGGATGACACGCAACTGTCCATGAGGCAAGCATGTGTGGGGTGCGCATTATGTCCAAGGGAGTGTCTCCGATTACTTCTCAGAGTTATTTTATTTTATTTTATTTTATTTTTTTTAGAGATAGATTTTTGGAAAAGAAATTTGAAATCTCAGTGAGAGCGAACTTCTGGTTCTGAATTTTTTCTTGCAAGCTTTCTCTGTGACTTTGATCTGCAGTATAAATCATTCATGAATTATAATATGTGATCCCATTCTGGTTCTGGAAATCTTTGATATGTCTCTCTGTAACCTCTATTCTGCAGTACAAATTATCCATGAAGTGATAATCAGTTTTATTATATGATGATTGGTAATAAGATCTTGATTATGGTATCTTAATTTTGAATTAATCATTAACTCAATATCTCCAGTTTTCATTAAGAATTTCATGGAATCATTTTTTTTGTCTACCGCATGCTCTCAGATTGATCAATTTTAGGTAAGATTCCAAATGATTCTTCCTAGCATGCCATGTCTTTTAATAATAATCATTTGAATTCTAAGTTCTATGCTTGGTCTGATCACTAAAAAGAAGGGAAGAAGGTGGAGCTCCTCTAGATTTTTTTTTAAAAGAAAAATGTGATGTTTGATTTCTTTCTTTAAGATCTTAGACCCAATAAAATATGTAATGAATAATCCCTTAACTTGACAGTTTAGATTAATCCTAACACTTCTATACTTGGTTGCCTAAGACCCATTTAAGGCTTATGTAATAAGACATTGGGTTCAATCTTGAATCGGTTTTAGGCCAAGTTTGCATGATTTTATAAGAAGGGTTTTTGACATGATCCCTTCAGTATGGGGCTGCAGGTTTATTTGGGAGCAGATCTGTTTTTGATAAAGTCTTGGAGGAGATCTTATTTCAAAATTTGAATGGGTTCTTTTAATGGATCATATTTTTGGATCTTAACTTTTTAAGGGCTTAGACCTCAGCCTTGAGTAAACATTGATGTAAGAATTTGATTACCCAATCGACTTGGTCATTGAATCTCTTTACATTGATTCTCTTTAATTTGAACCTAGGTTATCTTAGTTGGGTTTTGATTTTATGGTCCCATTAGGACTTAGGTTCCGACTTTAATTTTGACCCATCTTGAGATTGATATTAGAAATATCATTTGGGGTTTGGGTTCATTTTATTTCAAATAAAAATGGGTGGTTGCATTTTGGGTAGATCTAATCAAGCCCAGCCTGATTTTGGTCGAACAGTGGGCTGGACTCCCTATTTGGGCCATTGATTGGTTTTATCTTAAAAAAAATATATTTTCCATTTAAAACAAAATGTATTTTTCAGATTTATAAAATGCTTTCTCTATCTTTTTATTTAGAGAAAATTGCAACGCCATCCCCTGAACTTTGGTCTTTAATCAATGCCACCCCCTATATTTTTCAAAATAACAAAGACACCCCCTATTAATTGAAAAATACCATATCCATCCTTACTGCTAGCCATCCCTATTAAGTGATGGAATAACTGTTAGTTATTTTATAAAATGCCCAAGGCACCCCTCCCCTCCGGCGAAGGTTCGCGGCTACCCATTCCCTCTGGCGAAGGTTTGTCTTCAATGGTTGTAAGTTTAGGGTTTCCTAACCGTAAACATGAACCAGACAAGCGTCTCTTCTACGCCTATGGTAATGCCGCCTCTCTATTCGTCCAAATGGGTGCCTACCGCGGCGGCCCTAGAACCTTTGCCGTCGTCGGCCTCTCCTCCAAGCCTCTTCACATCTATAGCCGTCCCTGGTTCAAATGCAAGTGGATCTCCAACAAACGCTACAACCCCTCCACTAAGACCAAGGCCTATAAAATGTTTCTTGTTTAGGGTCGTCGTCGTCAATTGTACCTTCTCTGTAAATCCTAACTAGGACAACTCCGGTGGGAAACTCCAGCTCTACGCTTACTACACTGAGTTGCCCAAAAGGTATGAGAAGATGGTGGTTTTGGAAGAAGAACCATGGTCTCACAATGAATCCAAGTACCACCCACCGTATAAGTACGAGTATCTCTACTGTGGGTCATCCTTATATGGGAACCTGAGCGCTGCGAGGAATAGGGAATGGATGGCCTACCATGCTTGGTTCTTTGGGCCAAGCTCGCATTTTGTATTTGACAATGCTAGAGGAGTTTCGTTGGCAGTGAGGAAGGCGTTAGAGCCATGGGTGCGAGCCGACAGGGTCACAGTTCAGGACATTAGGGTGAAATCAGAGTTTGATGGATACTATTATAACCAATTTTTGGTGGTACACGACTATTTGCGTTGGTACTGACACGTTGCGAATTGGACATTTTACTTCGATGTTGATGAGTATATATATCTACTCAAAGAAAACACATTGGAATCTATTCTCCAGAAGTTTTTTGATTATACCCAGTTCACAATTGAACAGAATCCCATGTCCAGCAAGCTTTGCTTGAATGATTCCACACAAGATTACTCAAAGTAAGTAAAAATTGAAAGATGCCTCTAGCGTAAATTTATGATTGGGTTTCCTGTGGCTTTCCTTTCTTCGAAAAGCAGATGCTTCAATTGGTATAAAGAGGAAAAATTCTTTGAGGACTTACTAGTAATTCTAGTGGATTTCCCTTCTCTGTTTCTTCACCGGCGAGAAACAAAGGGATTTCAATTGGGAGTTGAAGACTAACAACCTTCGACAAAGGGAATTGGTAGCCGCGAACCTTCGCCGAAGGGAAGGGGTGCCCATGAATCTACGCCGGAGGCTGGAGAACCGATAGTTGCAGGTTTTGGTTTAGAAGAAGGGGCAAGGGTAAGGTGGTCAAATCACCTTGAGTGGGGTGTTTTGGGTATTTAATAAAATAACTAACAGTTATTCCATCACTTAATAGGGATGGCTAACCATAGGGATGGATTTGGCATTTTTTAAATTAATAAGAGGTGTTTTTGTTATTTCGAAAAGTACAGGGGGTGGCATTGATTAGAGATCAAAGTTCAGGGGGTGACATTGTAATTTTCTCTTTTATTTATTTATTATTTTTTTTATGCACCTTTGTGACTTTAATCATACTTGATCATTTGTCCCTAGGTGCCTGGGCAATACTAATTGGCCCTAGAGTTCAGTTCGACTCAAGTCTTCTGTTTGGTCTAGCCAAGAGATTGAGATCTCTATAATTAGGGGAACCCAATGGTGTCAATCCCAAACCCATCTCAGATTTAATCCCTTGTACTGTTGGGTCTACTTTCAAAAACTCATAAGAATTTTCAAACAAATATGCCATACTTAGGTTCTTTTTTAACTTTGAGTCAGCTAATTGGGGATACCTTCCCCAGTCATTGGAACTCGCCTAAACCCACCTCATTTTGTGTCATAAGCCTTGAGTCTTCAAGGATTGACCCATTCATGGTTAATTCCTTTATTCTAGGGCTTACATTCCTAGTTCATCAAATGAGCTGGCATTCAAAATAAGTTCGATTTTATTCTCTTTTTTCTTAATTTCATTTCTTCCTTTTTTCCTTGTTAGGGGTGTCCTTGGGAACATGGCTTTGAATCGTAGCTTAGGCCGTGCTAGCTTAGGGTGGGCGTGGCTGGCTTACAATCGGCTCGTAGCATAGGTCCGTGGGATTAAGATCTTCATTTCAGCTATATCACCATCCTCACTCATTCATCTAGCCTTCCTCTTCTTATTTATTTATCCTCACATATTGCAACCTTCCTTTTTTTTTTTTTAATGCTTGTATCATCAAGTAAATAAATTTCATGCATTCTTATCATATATGATTCTTTCCTTGATTTAATGTTATTATATATTAAGCCATTTGTTATTATAATTGTGCTCTTTTTTTTTTCTGTTAACCAAGGTGTCCGGGCCAGCTTACACGCACTTCGACTAATCCTCGGGGAGACTAGTGCAGTAATCCATAGCCACGATCTCCACTTAAATTGTAGATATACAAATATGGAATCGAACCTAGGACTGTGCGCCTATCCACACAATCTCCAATTTGTCCTAGCCATCTGGGCAACCCACGTATGAGTTATTATAATTGTGTCCACACATACACACACTTGAACCCACCTTGGCTTGACATACATCTAAACCTAGAAACTCAGTTATGATAAAAAACTTGGACCCAACCTAGACTAGGATCTTACTTATGAATTGCATTAACTTAGTACGCAGGGTTTACACAGGTTTAGATAGAGGAGATCGACCTTCAGGTCTGGCGAGGTGGGTGTCTAACACCTTCCTAACTTGTAAATTGACACTTATCTGGATATTTGGATGTGAACCATCCCATTATCTAGTAATGAGTCATAGTTTTATCTCTCCCTTGAGAGAAAGATATATTTTGGGTCCTCGGCCCATCATCCTAAGTGGCGATTCCTTTTTTTTTTTTTTTTTTTTTTTTTTTTTTTTTTT
>NW_024869394.1:12332-12612 GCF_013358625.1 Macadamia integrifolia | reverse complement strand
GTGTTCTTCTGACATTAGAGAGCACGTCATAACCCACACAATTTTTTACGTGTTTGATCACTTACGTCCCAATTGAGATTTTAGCCATGGTCTCTACAAATTCCCCATTGCAAATTGAAGCAATAGTATTTTACCAATGACTTATGAGTGAATTTTATTTTAAGACAAAAAAATGCTCAAAGAAGAAAGAAAGGAAGAAACCAGTAAAATTGTTGTCTTAATCCATTTTAGAATAAACAATATACACATACCAAGAGGTAAATTTTTTTTTTTTTTTTTT